>NC_037683.1:102230081-102400855 GCF_003255815.1 Theropithecus gelada
ATATATATATATATATATATATATATATATATATATATATATATATTTAATTTGCCAATATGGGGAATTACACTGATTTTTTTAAATGTTGACTTGAAGTTACAATCCTTGGAGAACCCCAACAGGGTATAATGCATTATTTTCTTTTTGACATATTGCTTGATCCAATTTGTTTATATATTGTTAGCATTTGTGTCTAGGTTCATAAGTTTTCTTTTCTTGTAATGCCTTTGTCTGGTTTGGGTATCAGGATAATACTGCCTCAAAAATAAACTGGAAAGTGTTTCCTCCTATGTCCTGGAAAAGATTGTGGAGAATTGATGTTATTTTTTCCTTAAATGTTTGATAGCATTCACCAGTGGTACTGGTCCTGGAGTTTTCTCTCTGAAAAATTTTATACAATCATTTAATTTATTTAACAGATATAGGCCTATTCAGATTATCTATTTTTTCTTTAGCAAACATTGGTAATCATATCTTTCAAAGAATTTGTTCCTTTCATCTAAGTTGTCAAATTCATTAGCATCAAGTTTTCCCTTATTATTCTCTCAGTGTCTACAGCATCTGTAAGGATGACGGCCTCTCCTTTGTTCCTGATATTGGTCATTTGAATTTCTCTCTCTCTTTTTAATCTGTCTAACTAGCAGTTTATCAGTGGCATTGATCTTTTTAAAAACCATCTTTGGTTTTCAATATTTCCTCAATCTTTTTTCAGATTCCCAATTTATTCATTTCCAATGCTCTTCAAATGACCTAAGGGACAATAAAACTTAGGAAAAAAATAGATGGTAATGACTCTGGATCAAGAAATGATTCTGTATATTCAGACTCTGAATTTGAAGAAAATTTTAGCAATACCTTTTTTATATTGCTTATATTTTCCTTTTAAGAGATGTACAAGTGATGGCCGGGTGCGGTGGCTCACACCTGTAACCCCAGCACTTTGGGAGGTCCAGATGGGTGGATCACGAGGTTAGGAGATCGAGACCATCCTGGCTAATACGGTGAAACCCTGTCTCTACTTAAAATTACAAAAAATTAGCCGGGCGTGGTGGCGGGTGCCTGTAGTCCCAGCTACTCGGGAGGCTGAGGCAGGAGAATGGCATGAACCTGAGAGGCAGAGCTTGCAGTGAGCCAAGATTGCACCACTGCACTCCAGCCTGGGCGACAGAGCGAGACTCTGTCTCAAAAAAAAAAAGAAAAAAAGAAAAAAAGAAAAAACTAAGTGATGTACAAGTTATAATGATATGTCTGTGTCTGTAATAACCCCAAATAGCATTTTCAATATATATATAGACTGATTCTAAGTGATATGAAAGTGTTGTGTCATATTTTAATTGGCAGTGTTTCTTTTTTTAGTGGTTATAAAATAATGAAGTATTTAACAGCAGATGATACAGTACGTCCTCACTTAATGTCATGTATAGGTTTTTGGAAACTTTGGCTTGAAGCAAAACTATGCACAGCAAAGTCATTTCATTATACCATTGGTGAGAAAAAAATATTGGTTTTGTTATACGCCATTTCACTTAAGGTTGCGGTTTCTAAAAACCCATTGATAATGTTAAGTGAGGACTTCCTGTCTTTAAAAGTAGATGAAAAATGGTCTGTGTCTTTAAAAATTCAATATGATGTGCAATGAAATCAAAGTCTAGATGAATACGGACATAGTGGCCTTGTAGCTCAGGACAAAAGTAAATCCATCTGTGGCTGAATATTTATCCTGGAAGGTGATGGTAGGGCATGGACTGTGGACCAAGAGAATGGACAGCAGGCATTCAGTGTGGAGGATACACTGAATGGGAGTTGGGAGGAATGTTTGGAAAGGTGTGCTGCAGCCAGGCAAGTGGAACTTAACATTGAATGCTAAGTTAAGAATATTTTCATTGTGTTCAGCAAAGAATAGATAAGCAACAATGTTTAATAGGGAGTCATATGTTTGAGGTACATTAACCTATTGGCAGGAACAAAGGAAACTGAAGGAGAGAGAGACAGGAAAAAGAGAGAAATGACAAGGCAGCTTCTGAGGGAGAATCAACAGGTATTCGTAATAGAACAGGGAGAAAGATGAGATGAAACCAACTCCAAGCTTTTGAGTTTGGGAAACCATGTGGATTGCAGTTACAAGAAGAATTCAGAGATGGGAGCCAAGCCTGACTCCAGTAATAGAAGAGAATCGGGGAAGTTACGAGAAGTAATGTTGCAGAGCCAGGACTCAGGACTCAGCAGCTGCTTGGCTGTCTCCAAAAAGACATGTCCAGCAGGCTAGGCTACTATAACCCAGGCCTGGACCTCGAGAGAAAATTCAGATGTGAAGATAGAGATCTGTGACTTACATACCTGAAAGTGTTGTTTGAAGCAATGAGATTATCAATATGGAGAGGATAAAATAAAAATGAGAATATCAGTATTTGTCAACATGTTTGAGCCCTTGCATTTCCTAGGCAGCATGTTAAATGCTTTTCAGACATTAGCTCAATTAATTCTCAGCCCTATGATGGAGGTGCCATTGTGATTTCCATTTTAAAGATGGGGGGACTGAAAAACAGAGGACTTAAGTCACGTGCACAAGGTCATATTGCTGGAAAGCTGTGGACCCTAGAGGAAAACCCAGACAGTCAGACTCTAAACCTACTACCAGAGGCTGCCTCTGTCAGGAACAAAGGGATCCCTATGGAATGATATGTTTGGGAGATAAGTGAACTCAGAGGAAGAGACAGAAAAGGAGCAGTCAGAGAGGTACATTGTGACACAAATGTGCTTCTGGCATGAGGATTATAAAAATGCTCCATGCCAGATGGTTCTCAAGGAGAGTAGGGGAATGAACACCACGGATGCATTTTATGGATTCTATTTAAACCATTCTCAGTCACCAAGTCATCTATGTTCTCCATTTTTAAAATTTCTGGATGAGTGGGATCAATTGAAAAAAAATAAACAGAATCGTTTTCAAAGCTGTGGTTTCATAGACGGTAGTTGCAAATGGTTCTAAAGTTAAAAATAGAACTCTAAAACACCGGTTCTCAAACTGGGGTATCTGGATGGGCAGCATGAGCAACCCCTGAAAACTTGCTGGAAATTCACCTTCTCACACCTCTGACCTACTGAATCACAAAACTCTGTGGGGTCAGCTCAACAATCTGTGTTGTAACTAACTCTGCAGGTGATTTTGATGTACGTATGCTCCAGTCTGAGAACCACTATTCTAGAAAATGAAATGATTTAAGTATGTGTAGCAAATCTTTGAGGGCCCTGTCCCAAGTCAGAGTGCCCACAGAACACAGCCCAGCCCCGTGGCCCCTCTGCAACCAACCTGACAGATTCTTAAAGGAATTTGTGCCGCAGTGGAGCCCACATTAGGTGAGGAGTACTTTCCCTCTGCTGTGATGACAGAGACCTTCTGTAGTTTGCTGTCACCACCTCGACCTAGGTAGCACCTTGGGGGTCTCCCATTTCCTCCTCACACCAAGCCCATCCTTCCTCAGGTTATCTATTTTCTCACCCACCAATCCCACCTTTCCCCACCCCATCCCACCCTTCATTTGCTATTTGAGGTAGTGAATGCCTTATCTTTTCTATAAATTATTCATATTCAATTTTGAAAGAAGATTTCCATGTTGTTACATATCCTTTTACTATTTGGGGAAATTCAACTAAGAGTTTCTGAAGCACAGAAAGGAGGGGCGTCACCGTGCCTGGGATGAGCACAGTCAGGTGAACACAGGCAGTGCAGTCTTCACAGAGGCCACACTGCCCCCACAGCTGACCCTTCTCCTTACATGCACTTGCCCGCTGCATCCCAGCCGACTGCAACTGCCTCTCACAGACTCTACCCTTACACTCGTTTTCTTTGTACCCTGCTCAAGACCATCTCACCATGGAGGTCAGCAAATGCATCTTGATGGTCTTGTAATTAGCGTGTAATTTCCGTCCTCCAAATGATGCCCCTCTGTACTTGTGGGGTTTGCCAGTCCTCCTGCTGTTCTGAAGGATGCAAGCCCCCTTACTCAAGCAGCAATATAACTGCTACTCCTGACTTTAGTCTCTGGGTTCAGACTGTTCTAGCTCAAATCTTGACTTTGCCTTTTCCTAGCTATCTGGTCTTAGACAATTTGCATAAACTTTCTGATCCTGTATCCTCATCCCCCAAATACATACAATCTGCCTCCCAAGGTTACTGAGAAAAGACCACACATACCCTCATCGCTATCTGAAATTACTGTGCTGAACTATATAAAATTGCTGATATTTGGATCATTTCATCTATAAAAATGGCATGTTCATGTGGTTCACCTTGATATCCTACTTAGGTATATGTTTGTGTATTTCCCTCTCCCCACAACAGAAGGTAAGCACTTACTTAGTGTTTTATCTTCAATATCTAAACAGTGACTAGACACGGTAAGTGCTTGCTGTTGAATGTATGAATGACACTTTAGTGCAGTGTCTGGAGCAGGGTAAGTATTCCATTCTAGTGTCATCCTCATCCTCATCATTAGAATTAGTAAAGCAGGAACACAGAATGAAATACTAGATAATATGAGCTCAAGTGAAAATTAATGCCACATCACCACATATTTTCAATAACTTCAGCTTGTTGCATCAAACCAATCTTTCTCTTCAGTTAGAGAAAACACCCCGGATTGAATTGGTTGATATTAATAATAGCAATACCAATCAGCAATTGAAATTATTATACACAGAATTTTATCAGGAGTGAGTAGCAAAAGGAGATTCATGGTAATAACCCCATGCAGATTTATTGAACATCTACTATGTGCCAGGTGCGGCCCCAGCACTTTCAGGTCTCATTTCTATGTCTCTCAACAAGCCTTGAAGCGCGGGTGTCATTCTCTGGATGAGGACCCCAGCCCTAGAGAGGTCAATCTCATTGGTGGAATGAGTGTCTCTGCCGAGTGTCAGTGTGGGCTAGTACCCAGGAACCCTTTCCTCACCCCCTAGAGTAGGAAGCTTACCCTACATCAACAGGCTCTGCTCCAAGTGGTCAGGAGTTTGCTGTCCAAAGACTGGACCAGGCAGCTGTTCAGAGGCGCCTCAACCAAAAAATCTGATTTAGAGAGTCAGACATGGGAGCCGAATGCTCTGACACTGCATGGCTCCAGCCAGTGCTGTCGCCTGGCAGGCTGTGACACTCTGAGCTGCATGGACAGTCCCGTAAATGCTGCCATGCTCCCGGGAGTGCCTGCACCTGGTCTCTGCCACTCCAGTGGTGGCTTCTCCAGCTTTCTCAGCCCACACAGGGCAGCCTACAGGAGCAGGGGACTGTCCTTCAATAGTGAGTGGAGGCAGTGGGTGAGCAGACATCCCAGCTTCCCCAGTTCCTACACACTTCCCCAAAGGGCCCAGCGCCCACAGCGGGACCCTGCTCCAAATGGTCCTGGGGGCGGTTCTCCCCTCCCACTGGCTGTGCCCACCCCTGCCACTGCTCCCTAGGTATCCTCCCAAATAGGCTCCTCGCACCAAGTCTCAGGGGCTGCTGGGGGAATGCAACTGAAGATACCTTTGGTCTAACCAAGAAAACGGCTTGTGGGGCCCTTCCCTGCACCACAGCTGGATCAGACATTTCCACAGTGATGTCTGTTTAACGTCACAAATGAAAATAAACTTACTAGATGCATTATGTTTGAAGGACTGAACATGAAAATAGAGCAGAATGAGGCCTGGAGGAAGCAGAGCTCCAATCCTTGTGTTTCAGGGCTCTGCTGGTGTTCTAACAGCAGGGAGCCTCGAGCCTAATGGATGCAGACTGTCTCCATGGTCCTTCGCTGAGCCCGACTCAGGTTCCTACTCTTTGGCAAGCATTAGAACTGCTGCACAGAGTTGGACTAGCTAAGGGACTGTCAGGAGTGACCACCTACAGTCCAGTCACCCTGATGGGCTGGCTGGAGAACTCGGCCCAAGTCATACATCTGCCATATTGTTGGGGGAGAAATTCACTCTGGCTTAAATGTTCCCTCCCTCCTCTGGGAAATCTCCCAGACTGGCAGGGACCCTCTTCCATGTTTCTGGGGTAGTATCCCATGCCTGTGGTGAGTTTGTGGCCCCTTGCCCTGTGACTCTGGGCTTCTTTCCTGGGTTGTGGTCCCTGAGGACTCGTAATCCCTGCGCCCCTATGTCTAATGCATTTTTGCACACAAACGCCCATGAAGGCGACACAAGGGTATGACATTATTCTAGCTGGTGTTAAAATCAGAGTAACAGTGCAGAAGTGAAGTGGAGGCATCCAGCCTGCTTTATTCCAAAGGCAGGATGCACATGCACACAGGCAAGCTGGTGTTTTCAAAAAGGACTCTAAACCAAGACAGCACCAACCCCTTCCTGCCAGGCTTCACCCCTCTGCACGTGCAGGCTGAGAGAGGCTTGACCATGAAACATGCTTAGAATAAGCACATTTAGTAAGAGCCTGTAAAGCTAAAATCCAAAAGCTAGCCATTCTGCACCACCCAAATGCACAGGGATCAGGGTTGGGGGTGGGGTGGGGTGGTGGGTAATTCACATGACTGCTCTCTGTTCTAATTCCGAGATTCAACCAGCCTCAGAGAATCTACAAAAATAGATTCACTCCTTTCCCTTTCCCTGGCACGTTTAACTTAAATCAACATTAAAGGTGTTTATTTTGCAGTGAACAAAGAATTCTGAAATATCATAATCAAGTACATGTACCACATAAATATTTCAGTCAATGATGAGCCGAATAGATCAAGGTGGTCCCATAAGATTATAATAGTGTATTTTTACTTTACCTTTCCTATGCTTAGATATGATAGATATACAAATACTTACCATTGTGTTCCAATTACCTACAGAATTCGGCACAGTCACATGCAGTGCAGGTTTGTAGTCGAGGAGCAACAGGCTGTGCCACAGAGCCCAGGTGTGCAGTAGGTTAGAGCATCTAGCCTAAGTGCACTCTATGATGTTCGCACAATGACAACATTGTCTAATGACGCATCTCTCAGAACCTATCCCTGGCCAGACACGGTGGCTCATGCCTGTAATCCCAGCACTTTGGGAGCCTGAGGCGAATGGATCACTTGAGCTCAGGAGGCCCAGCCTGGCCAACCCCACTCTACCAAAAAAAAAAAAAATACAAAAATTAGCTGGACATGGTGGCATGCACCTGTGGTCCCAGCTACTCAGGAGGCTGACGTGGGAGGATCACTTGAGCCTGGGAGGCAGAAGTTGCAGTGAGCCAAGATTGCACCAATGCATTCAAGGCTGGACGACAGGAGTGAAACATTGTCTCAAAAAATATATATACATATACATACATACACACACACACACACACACACACACATATACACCTATCCCTGATGCATAACTGAAGTCTAATTAAAGATTAATGGAAATCTAATCTATGGGTAAGATTTCTTATCAGATCCAAGGAAGCCCATGAGTTAAAGTCCACTTTGTTTTCTATACCATGTGCCAGTTGTAAAAATATCTTAGCATGGTTTATATAATGGATTTTCCAAATATGCGACCCTCAGAGTTACATCCTAGTGTTTGCAAAAATGAGAAAGTCACCCTAACACTAACAGAATGCCCTTCCTTAGCACAGAACAGCTACAGCCAATTCATGCCCACTTAGTAGAGTTCATGGTACCCACTCTCAAAGAAGAAATTATTACCACAAAATCTGAACAAAAAAATATTCAGATCCCACTGCCCTGCATATGGGAATACACATCATTCAACTGGGCAGGTGTAATGGAACCTTCAAAGCATTCCTCAACTTCTGACATTCTCTGTGGTTCCAAGGACGCCTGACCTTACCTGCCCTTCTTCCTCAATGTCCATCTTCCACTCCACACAGCTTCTCTCAGCCTAGGCCAGGTCCTGGGGATAGGAAATTCTCTACAAACAACACAAATATCTTGTTAGTAAATTCAGTCTGTCTTAATACTACACAATATGCATTGTTTCCATCCCCAAATGAACTTGTGATTAAATGTCCATGCAACACAGAAATGTCTGAAGAGAGAGGTAGAGGGGTCGCAGAGGATGCATGGGTGAAGGAGGTCCCTCCCTCGGGTTATGATACCCAGCATGCAGTCTGGTTGGCCCCTCCCTTTCAGGAAGTTCAACGAGGATGCACACCCAGGCTCATGCACACAGAATACATACATAGAGTTGGGATGGAATGCACATGGATAAGGATGCTCAGAGACATGATGGAATGGAAGGATTGTGTGGCGAAAGTTTTTACCTTGGGCTTCTGTTTTCTGAGAGTATTTATAGAATGTTGGAAGCCAGAAGTGACTTGAGAGCTGAGTTTTCCCAAGCCTTCCAAGCGAACTCTTAGAAGAGAAGACAGGGTGGACAGAGTTGCAAAGCTGTGCTGAGGTCTTGTCTGGCCTGCTGTCCTTCAAGGTGAAGATGAAACCCACTGTGCAGAGGGCTGGCAAGCAGACCACCACCACGCATGCCAGGTTATGATTCTCACCAACATCTTCAGGCATCTCCAGGCTCCTGCTCCCTTCTTCATCTCACCAGGGCTTGTTTGCCCTTTTGTTCAGACTCAAAGCTCTACTGAATGCTTAACACTTTCATACCAAGATCACATGGTTACTCAGCCAACTTCTAAGCAAAGTCTCTCCCATGAAACATCCAACAGAAAAATATGTAATTTCATAGCATTCAGTCCACTCATGTACTGATGGCTGATCCGCATGTTCCTTCATTTATACCTATGCCTCATTGTTTTTTTAAGATAAGCAGGCAACACTCTGAACTGCAATACACACACACTGACATCAGTGATAAATGTCTCCTCAGAACCCAGCCAGTACACTGAAAAAGAACCAAAAGGAAATACCTTTCCAAAAGAAAGACATTTTCCTTTCACAAGTTTAATTTGGCTTTCAAACTAAGAAGATTTTATGCATATTCCTGGGGAGTTTTCAAAACACCTCAATTCTGAAGTAGAGTTCTCACATTTTTGTATACAAAGTAAAATATTGGGAGTGAAGTTCAGCTGCAGGGACAAAATTTTAAATTAAACAGATAAATAGGGACTAATTATCTGCTTATAAAATATTTTTAAATAAAAGTTGTGACTGGAGTGCCTTTAGAAACCAGTTTTCCTGGTGCTGCCTGTATAATATAACCTAATTAGGACATTAGATTTCCCTATAAACTATAAACTTCCAAGAATTTCTTTAGTATATAAAGTAAACCATGGTAGTGGAGTTTAATCACAGGTACATTTAACACTTAGTTACCATGGAGACCTTAAAAGCTCCACAGTGTGCTACATTTACAAGACATTGCTGTGTATTCTTCAACTGGATGCAAAGGGTTTCATTCTGAAGTTGATTTGTCAAATTGTTTCCTTTGAGTGACCTCTAGCTATTAGCTAAAGAAAGAAACATGTCACCTGCTAAAAATGATGAAAGAGACAGAAAGCATCATGGAGACAAGCAAATGTCGCTTTCAAGAAATCTAATAAAACCCAAGACAATTCTGGCACAACTAGAATTCAACACCAAGTTTCTTAAGTACAAGAATCATGCTTCATTTGCCCCATTATGCTCCTTCACCTTCCCAAAAATCTAAATGGAATGGGATTGAAGAAAGACATCAAAACCTCCAAACCCAACAATGTCTGTTCCAACTGCTTTTTTCTACAATGTTATTATTACTTCTGCCCATTTGGGTTGTACCCCAGAGAGTCCCAGGAGTTGTATCCTCATCAACGAGCAAACTGGAATTATTCACTTGTTCCCCCACCCCACGACTACCTCAAGGAGCAGGACTTGTTCTGTGTCCCTCAAATGCCCCTCAATCATTTATGAATACACCTTTCTCCAACACTGAGAGGCCTAGCAAAGCAGGACAGCCACATTGTCCAGTGTGTTGTGTGTGCACAATCAGTAGTAGATGCTTAATAATTACATCAGGAGAACTAAAATGGCATGAAATCACCTCAGAAATCCTAGCATCTAGAAAGGGAACCTGGTAGGAATGGTTGACAGTTCTCTCCCAATTAACTGTCATTCCTTTAAAAACAACCACCACACAGGAGAACATGACCAATTTCACACAGTTCCCATATTCCTCCAGTCACTGGCACAGTGCTCTGCCCACCATGATGCCACTGGCATGCCTTTTCATGGGTAAGATGAATAAATGACTAAGAAAACACTCAGGTTTCTCTTTTAACCACAGTGCTCTCTATTCAATATACCACTCCATTGTCTTTGAAATTTTCATAAACTATTTTCTACAAATATGTGGAAGTGGCTTTCTTCCTTCATGTAGATTACTGATGTTGGTACGTGCATAACCTGTGTGTCTCAAGGCACTTAGGAAAGAGAGAAAAAAAAACAACATTAACTCTTTGACCATGAATTTCTTCAGTGAGGAGAAAGAGGTATTATTATGGTACTTACAACAGAATTGAGGTGTGTATGTTTCTCAGCAGCTAATGACTACAACCAGTTGCTTTCTGAAGCTCAATCTTTAGACTTGGCTTGCTAATCCAAACGTATGCAATAGAATGATTTGAATAAAGTAAATATGAGGCATTTTTCTGAGGTCACTATTTAAATTAAGCTACTGCATAAGTGCCAAAGCAACCTAAGCTCCTTGACCACAGAAATGTAGCAGTTTCACAGACTCTGTCCTAGCTTTCCAGTTCTCCTCTTCAAGCTGGCTTGAAACTGGCATTTTTCTAAAGGTGTAAGCTCTACTAGAAGCTATACTAGAGTATAAAATTTTATTTTTAAAAATGCTTAAATATTGCCCCCCAAGAAGCTTTCATTCTACTTGGTGGTGGAGAATATATAAAACCTGTTCAAAGTCACAGACACCTTAAAGAATTGGTCTGCTTACTGAATGACCTACTCCCATGGCTGTTTCTGCTTCCAATTCTATGCATCTTACTCTCTGTGTATACTGTTGGAAAGTCTTTCTTGACATCTTGATTTTCTTTTTTAAAAAGTACATGGTTCAGTACATTTTAAAATACCAATCTTGTGTTACAGTTTCACACATTAAAGAAACAAACATAAATACTCAGCTGCTCCATATGTCTGCAGCTAAATTATAAAAAGAGCGTGCAAGGGCAGAGTGTCCTTCAAGGTACTGTGGTTGAGAGATATACATCACAAACATGGACGAACAAGCCCATGTCTTGAGATGAGAACAGTCCTGACTCACTGTCACCAGTAACCAACCCTCCAAGGGCTGGTCTTTTCCTCTAAAAATGTTTCAGCTGTTAACCTCTGAAATCCTTCCTTCTGAAGTAAAATCACAGGAGTCCATTTTCAAGAGAGCTTACCTGGTAATTTGTGTTCTTGTACTGAAGTCAAGAGACCTCATTGAGCGCAGAACTTCAATGCACCCCAAGTACTGCAAGGGGAAAAAATGTAAATCGTGAGCCCTGAGAGCTGAGATAAAGAGACAACTCCTAACTACACAAGGGCATTTTGGGGAGCCATATATATTTCTTAAATCACATTTTAACTTTAAACTCTAGGGTGAGGCTTTGTTTTTGTTTCTATAAAAGCAATAACTCACAGCCACAAGAAAATATCGTGAGTGGTTAGATTGGCACTACACTGGATTTTTCTAAAATTAGTATTAGTATTTTCATCTTATTTGGATGTACACTTTTTAAAGCTTTTATGGAAGTATAACTTATATGCTGTGAAATCCAAGGATCTTAAATGTTTAATTCAATGATTGTTTAAACATACATTTGCCATGAAACTACCACCCAGACCTCAACATTGCATTTCTAGTCTTTTATGAGGCTTCTACAGGTTTACAATTTTTAGAGAAAGAATGAAAACATGATATGACCAACATTTTCATCAACATTAAATGTCATTATCTAATAAACATATTTTGGGTTCTATGAACTATAGATTACCCTCAAAGGTGATTTACTTTGGTTTATCAGAAGGCTCTCTTCTGCATGATCATAAATTTTTAGAAGCTCAGATTTATACATCTAAATGTATAGCTAAATTTTGATCAGTTTCACACAAGAAAATGTACATGTGTAAGTATATGGACATAACTAAAGTTATGGATAAAGAACTAGATCCAATATTTATGTTCCAAAGCCCTTGGGGCGTTTGAAGATACAGATGTTTTAGATAAATGCCTTAGATTTAGCAGGAGGAGATTTCATGGTATGGTACAGAAAAAACTGCATTTGAATTATTTAGAAAATGTGAATTGGAGGCTGGCTTTGTCATATCTTCTCATAAAATTTTAAAAAATATCTGAGCCTGTCTGCACACCCATAAATGTGATTATTACTCCCACCATTGCACCAGTACCAATATCACTAGTCACTAAGATATGTGAAGACCACAACAAACTTTGCAGACTCAGGGGATTACCATACCTAACACCATTAAGAGTTATATGACTACCACAACAAACATTATCATGGAATTACTTGAATACCTCAACCACCGTGGCTGCGTTAAGAGAATACCACTACCAAGGCAGATATTTGAATAGCACCACCACCATCACAGTTATGTGAATTCCATGACCAATGTCATAGAGAAATATGAATTAGGCTACCATCAACATTGCAGAGTTATGTGATTACAACAACCAACATCACGAGTTCATGTGAATAATAGGACCAATGTCACAGAGTTATGTGAATACCACCAGCATCAAAGCCACAGAATTATCCAAATACCAGAGCCACCATTGCAGAGTTACGTGAAAACCATGACCTATGTCACAAAGTTATATGAATACCACAACTGACAACAGAGTTATCTGAATACCATGAACATCAATATCATAGAATTATGGGAATACCACCACCACCATGCTGTTCCAGAATTATGAGAATTATGAAAATACCACAAAAAAAAAAAACCAACGTGGCAGAGTTACACGAATACCACCACTATCATTGTGGAATTATGTAAATATGCCAATGCCATAGAGTTATTTGAGAACTATGAACAATTCAGAGTTATGTTAACACTATCATCACCATTACAGAGTTGTGTAAATACCTGCCCCACCACGGATGTATACAGTCAGCCCTACATGTGTGCAGGTCCCACATTCACAGATTCAACAAACTGTGGATTGAAAATAGAAAGAAAAACAATAAAAGCAATGCAAATAAACAATATAGTAACAACTATTTACATAGCATTTATATTAGGTATCATAAATAATCTAGAGAGGATTCAAAGTATAAAGGAGGCTATGCACAGCCTACTATAACATATTATATAAGGGATCTGAGCATCTATGGATTTTGGTATCCTACAGGGTCCTGAAACCACTCCATGGATGCTAGGGGATGAGAATATTTATATAAATAACATGACTAGAGTCACAGAATTATGCAAACACTCCATCCATTATCACAGAGTTAAGTGAAAACTATGACCAATGTTGCAGAGTTATATAAATACCACCACCATTGTTGCAGTTATGATTTGCAACCTCATCCAACATTACATGTTTATAAGAATACCACCAGCAGTAACACCGCAGTTACGTGCATATAATCCCCACCACTATCATAAAATTAGGTGAATACCACTACCACTGATGTTGCAGCATGATGTGAATGCCACATTCAACATGACAGAGCTATGCAAATAGGCAACCAATGATACAGTTATGGGAATATCACCCACACTACCATCACAGGATTATGGGAATAGCACAACCAAGTTGCAGGGCTATTTGAATACCATGACTAACATCACAGTTATATGAATATCATGACCACCAGAGTAGAGTACCACCTCCATCAACTTCACAGAATATATGAATAACATGACTGACATCTCAGAGTTAGATGAGTATTGCCTCCTCTGTCATTGCAGAGTCATGTCAATGCCACCACTAATAACCTCACAGATTTATTAGAATGACACAGCCAATTTTGCAGAGTTATCCATATACGACCATGACCGATACCACAGAATACTGTGAATACCACCATGACCAACACCACAGAGCTACATGAATACCACCAATGAAAATGATGCAAAATTATGTGAATCCCATAACCTGCAATGGAGTTATATTGACACCATGTTCACTGTCAGAGATATTATAAATACCACAACCGCCAATGCTGCAAAATTGCATGACTATCATGGCAAATGTCGTGGGTTCATGTGAATACCACTGCCACCAATAGAGAATTATGTATATACCATCATCAGCAATGTCACAGTGACATGTGAATATCACCAGCAGCACCAATGCATAATTATGTTAACACCATGATCATCTCAGAGTTGCATGCACATCATTGTGAACAGCACAATGCACGTCAACCCTACTACTACCAACATTGCAGAGTCACGCAAATACCAGGACCACTTTCAAAAGATTGTGTGAACACCATGAGTAATGTCATTGAGTTATATGACCACCAGCAACAACACTGTAGTGTCACATGAACAGCAATGACAATGTCACAGATTTACCTGAATACAACCGCCACTCTTGCACTTAGAGTAACACAACCACCACCACCATCACAGAACTATGTGAAGACAATGATCAGTATCACAGTTATGTGAACAGCACCATAAATATTGCAGAAATATGTAAATACTACCAACACCAACATCACAGTGTTAGGCAAGTACCACAATTAATTTCACAATTATGTGACTATCAGCAGCAGAACCATAGCACAGTTATGTGTGTACCACCATCAATGTTGCAAAATTACATGATACTGTGGTGAAGGTTGCAATATGGGACTATTAGGACAAATTTCACAGTTATGTGAATCCCACCATCAACTCCAATATTGCAGTCATGTAAATACCACAACCATGAGTGCAGAATTACATAAACATCACCAACAACAATGTCACCATGTTATGAGACTAACACTACCACAGTGTTGCACAATCATGTCAATGCCACAGCAAATGTTGCAGAGTTATGTGAACACCATGACAAACTTTGCAGTCTGTGACCACCATCATGGTGTTATGTGAATACAACCAACATCACAGAGTGACGTGGATACACCTCCACCACTATCACAGAGT
Organism: Theropithecus gelada; assembly: GCF_003255815.1. NCBI lineage: Eukaryota > Metazoa > Chordata > Mammalia > Primates > Cercopithecidae > Theropithecus > Theropithecus gelada. The sequence goes on from NC_037683.1 coordinate 102,245,126, forward strand.
TACGTGAATACAACCACCACCACCACCACAGAGTTTATGGATACTGTGGCTATTGCCACAGAGTTGTGTGGATACCACAACCAAAGCTGCAGAAATATGTGAATACCACCAACACCAACACCACAACATCAACAGACATAAAAACCACAACTGGCATCACAGTTATGTGAATACCATAAAAAATGATGCAAAACTGTCAATATCAACACTCAGAGTTATATGAATACCATGACCTCCCATGTCACAGTTATGTTAGCACCATAAACAATGATGCAAAACTATGTCAATACCAACACTCAGAGTTATATGAATACTATGACTTCCATGTCACAGTTATGTGAATACCGTGAACAGTATCACTGAATTATGTAAATACCACCACCAACATCACAGAATTATGTGAATACCTCCATCAACGTCACAAAGTGAAATGAATACCATCAACAACATGGCAGAATTATGTGGATACCATGACAATACTGCAGTTATATAAGTGCCACCGACACTGTAACAGAGAGATGTTTGTACCACATCCACCAGCACAGAATCATGGGAATGCCACTGTCACCACTAATCACATCAATAACAATAAGCATTGCAGAGCTATGTAAATATGACCATAATCAACATCACAGATTTTTGGGATAATGCCCTGCTCCTCTGTCATAAGGTCATGTTAGGATCACAACTGAGGTTGCAGATTTATGTAAATATCACAATGTAGATATTGAAAAGTGATGTGGTTACCACCCACTAACACATAGTCAGAGAATTATGTAAAGACCACCACTTCTTTTACAGAGTTATGTATAGCCTGGGCCTAATTTCTTGGAGTTATATTACCACCAGCACCACCTTTGCAGTGAATGTGAATACTAGCACCAATGTCACAGACCTGAATTGCCCTCTCAAGGGTGTGCAGCAATTTGTCCTCTCAGCACCCGTGCATAAGCAAGCACAGTGGTCTCTGTCCTTCCCAAGACTGCAGTGTCAATCTTTTGAATCTTTGCCAAGGATAAGCAAAAGTAACTCATTCTGTTTTAGTTTGCATTTCCCTCAAATCTAATAAGGTGATTTTTCTCACATGCTTATTAGCCATTTGCATTTCTTTTTCTGTTATTTGGTTGTTCATATCTTTCTGCCCAGTTTTCAATTCAGTTATTTATGTTTTTCTTTTAGATTAATTGATGTTAACTTCTTATTCAATCATTTTTCTTTTGGTGGCATCTACATTTTATCTGACAAAAATTACTGCTTTCAGTTGTTAGAGGTATTTTGGGAAAAAAGAAAATTATGACTGTAGGTAATTACTATAATCATAGATGTTGGTTGTTTTCTAGATGGCTTCTGAGAGTCTTGTTTTGCTTAAGAAGGTCTTCCTGACCTTAAGTTCTTACTAATATTCTTTTCACCTTTATTTTAATAATATTTATCATTTATGCATTCGTTTGTTTATTTAATGTTTTTCATTTAGCTTTTCAATTCATTTGAAATGCATTGGTCTACATAGGATACAGGAAGAGTTATGATATTTAGCTGCCAGATGGACTGTCACTCATGTTCATACCACTTATATAATAAGTCATCCATTTCTTCCTGAACTAAGGTACCAACTTGGCAGTATATTAAATTCCTATTTCTGTGTAGATGTTTACCTGAATTCTATTCTGTTTGTCAACTGCTGTCCCCTGTATGTATTTTTTCTTAAGAGATTTAAAATCATTTTGTGAAGTTTCCTTACTCCTCAAAAATGATTTAGATTCTTATTGAAATGTCATATTATAGCCTATACTTTTCTTCTACAGTGTATTCCAAAGCACTTTTTTTTTCAAGCATTGGTCACCACTGGGAGTGAGAGTTTAATTTTTTTCCATTCCATCTCTACCTACTTTTTTTTTTTTTTCTTTTTTTTTTTTTTTGCTAACAGAGACAAAAATCTATTGACTTAGGGTAAAAAGAGAAAACTCAAGCAGTGGGCTCCCAAGATGTACAAAACTGGATTATGAAAGCTGAACAATGGAGCCCAGAAAATCTCCTAGTGCCAAAACGACTGAAACACAAATGGAAATGTAAAGTGTTAGAGTTTAGATCCATCTGCCTCATAGGAATTCCAGAAAAAGAAAATTTTAAAAAGAAGAAAATAAATATTAAAATATCAGAAAACAAAATGTTTAGAGACAGGGGTGGTCACATTTTCATGGCTCCCAGGAGAAATGTGAAGAAAGATGCACTCATAGAACACAGTAGCCTTATTTCAGGACACACAGATAAAGAGAGAAACATTCTAAAAGTTTTCCAGGAGTAGGAAAAAAAAAAAAAAGACAGGTTACTTAAAAAGGTAGGAGGCGTGGAATAATGTTAGTGTTCTATTTCAGCACCAAATACATGAAGACAAATAACATAATCAAAAGTCTGAAGAATAGAAATATTGAGCCAAGAATCTTATATGCACCCAAACTAGCATCCCAGTAGGAGGGCAAGGCGAGGACTCAGAAAGTTAACCACCCACAGACACTCTGAAGGAATTATTCCAGAAAAACAATGAATACAAGGAAGAGGAGGATGTGGGCTGCAAGAAACAATGACGATAAAAGAATCAGTAAAAGTTGCAGATACACCTTATGCCTTAATAATTATTGATGCGTAACTTTAAACATGTATTTTTTACAATGATCAGAAACTAGTATCTCAGGAGATCTAAATATGGTAGGTAAGGGAATGATGGCAAGGATAGGTAGGAGAAGAAAAGGTAAAGCATGCCAAGGGCTGTTCAGTTTTGCAGAGGTAGATCCAGAACTGATTAGTTCTAGGTAGCAGTAAAAAATTATGTTTATATATGTGTGTAAAAATTTATATACCACTGTAAAAATAAGAATAGAATAAGAGACCTTCAAACTACTACAAAACAAAAGAAAAAATAGCCCAGCCAGTAAAAAGAAGGGATACAAATAGAATATGCACAGATGAAAGGCAAAGATAAATTATAAACGTCAGCAATAGTTCCCAATACCTCAGTAATCACAATAACCATAAATGCATCAAACCTGTCAATTAAAAGTCAAAGCCCTTATTTAACGTATGGGTTAAATAAAGTGATGAAAAAAAGACAAAGGAAATACTAAATACATAAAACATTCTATATCAGACAAATGCTAGCAAAAGAAAACGGGTTTAATGTGGGGAAATACCTTGTTTACAATAGCAAGAAAGAAAAAACATAAAATGAATTTAATGAGAAATGTACAAAATCAAATAGAAGAAAACTTTAATGAAAGATGAATAAATAAAAGAAAACATGCTTATGTGGAAAGACATGCTATGCTTCCTGGATTGGAAGATTCAATTGGAAACATGCCAATTCTTCCCCAGATTAATCTATAATTTAACTATGATAACAATTAAGTTCCAACAGCACTTTTCCCCCAGAACTTGGGAAAATAATTCTAAAGTATATGTAATGAAAGATGATCCTTAAGAACACAAAGAAATTTCTGAAGAAGATAAAAAGGAACTTGTGAAAACAATGTGGGAACAGGTAAGTCATATAAGGAATTAGAAGACAGTCTAGGAGAAAGAGCACACAGGTCCATGGGAACCATTGAAAAAAAGATGAGCCATAAGGCAATGCTGTGATTAGCTAGTACATTAAGAAGAGAATCCATGGAGCAGCCCAGCCTAGCCCAGCGCCACTGTGCAAGGTTGTGTAAGGCGTGTGTTAATGTGGTGCAGAATGGGACATTCTCCCCGCATGTCCAGCATACCCCATACACAAATATAAAGGCTAAAATGGTTAAAGAGCCAAACCTAAGAAACAAGATATAAAAGCGTTATAAGAAACTAGAGAATAATATTTTTATAACAAGACCCAAAACTCAAAGGCCATAAGTGAACTCATGAAAATCAATAGTTTTTGTAAAACAAAACAAATGACATAGGTAGCATGAAAAGGCAAGTAAAAGATTGAGAAAAATGTAATAAATTGAACAAAAACTTTAATATCCAGGGTACTCAAAGAGTTTCTGTGAGTCATTAAGTCAGTTCATCAACTCCATAGAAAAAAATAGGCAAAGGGTACAAAAAGGAAATTCACAGAAGAAAGGCAATTGGCCAATATACATCTGTAAAGACTAGTAATCTGAGAAATTAAAATTAACGCTGAAAAAGATACAATTTTTCACCCAGCAGAATGGTCAAATTTGGTTAGAACACAGGAAAATGTGCCTTCTCACATATTCTTCGAGCAAATGTACTTTGATGAGGCCTTCTTGGAAGACTATTTGGAAGTATCTATGGATATACAAGAGATGCACTTGCCCTTTGACCCACTAACTTTATTTGTAGAACTCTATTCATGTGTACATGCATAAAACTGTAAAGATATTTGTTACTTTCTTTCCTATACAGAGTGAGATTTTAGAATCTGGGCCACAATTCCAAGAGACACAATCTAGAATGCCATAACCCCAAATGCTGAAATCCCAGAAAGATCAAAATCCCAAAGATACAATTTTGGAAAAAAATAATTATTTAAAATAAAATAAACATAACATTTATTAAAAACTAAAAATTATTTAAAATAAATTTATTTACATTTTAAAAGAGGATTTAGTTGAGAAACATAAAAACACCACTGAACACTTCATAGGCCACTAGGCCTATTGCCTATAAACTAGGCAATAATAACATACATATTTTTTGCAAGCATAAACACTTAGGTATGCTAACAACAGTTACATGGGTGTAAGTTATGGGCCTACAAATCATATTCATATTCTTAAAGCTTATATAACTGCTGTCATCTGAACTATTGTGATGGACAATCTAAGACTTTTAATGAGATCAATCAAAAACTGTGATGGGTCACTACCACATATGCAGTCACCCAAAGAACTGAGATCAAGAAATTCTTTCACCAATGCAAATGCACAAAAAGAAGGAAGTTTCAATTTTTTTTTTTTTTTTCTTGAGATGGAGTTTCACTCTTGTTGCCCTGGCTGGAGTGCAATGGTGCGATCTCAGCTCACCCCTACCTCCGCCTCCCGGGTTCAAGCGATTCTCCTGCCTAAGGCTCCCCAGTAGCTGGGATTACAGGTAATGCGCCACCATGCCCAGCTAATTTTGTATTTTTAGTAGAGATGGGGTTTCTCCATGTTGGTCAGGCTGGTCTCGAACTCCCAACCTCAGGGGATCTGCCCACCTTGGCCTCCCAAAGTGCTGGGATTACAAATGTAAGCCACTGCGCCGCCTGGAAGTTTCAATGTTTTTAAGCACACACACAATGCTTACACACAAAGTCAATGTTGTGATACTGCACTTGTGTAGAGTCAAATTTGCATGAAAATGCATAAAACGAATTCGAACTCTCTAAAAGTCTTTACACAATTTATACTTCCAATATTGGAAATGATGCAAAGATGAAATGCATAGCATGGTGAATTATAAACAAATAATGCTAACAATTTAAAGTAGTGGGGGAAAAGATTTTAAATACTTTATAAACCTAAAAAGAAAATTTGATATGAAGAAGTATATTATAAGGATAAATTATAGCAATTGCACAGAGTTAGTCCATAAGAGCTGGCCAACTTTCACTATCATTAACTATATTTGGAAGTCTTGCATCATGATAAACTACTGCTTTTTTCTTTTAGGTCATGGCTCTCCTTGGAGAATAAATTCACATTCATTTTCTCCATGGTGATGCTCTTGAAATTCTTCCATAATTGTATATACTCCAACACAAGAATTCCCTATTAAATTTTTTCATCTTCTGAGCCATGCTTCTATGTTGTTTTGGACACCTGGAAATCCATTTCACATGCACTCATATACAGACCACACATTTGGTGAAAATAATACCCAGTGATAGAACAGCCACACCATTGCATAAAAGTCCTCTTGTCCTATCATGCACATAATTACTTCTGAAGCAGTCAGTAACTTTGCAACCCTCTTCAGGCAAATGAAGCTTTAATTCACTAAAAGCTCCTGGAATGTCACTAGTTGGCAGGAATGCCAATGCAGAAAAATGATGCATTTTTAAAATTTTCATCATTGCCATATCATGTGGCCAATCCACTCATCTGAATTGTCTACCAAATGCATTGGGCTGAATTGAAAAGAACAACCTTTATTAGTAATAACTTGAAATTCACTTTTATAAGGCTTGACAACACCTATTTCCAAATCTACCATTATGGCTTAGGGATTTAATTAAATGTTGGGGATTTTAGACCAAATGCAACAATTTTTAAAACGATGCACACTTAGATTCTCCAAAAGACACCAGTACTTCCTCCACATTCTATTAGTTAAAGCAAGTCACGAGGTTAGCCAGATTCATGGGGAGGGGGGCCACCTAAGGGTACGAACCTGAGAAGACTTGGCTCACTGAGTCAACCTTTGGAGACAAGTGGGCAGAGAGGAGACTTGGAGGGAGCAGGTGCTGCTAGGGTGGGGAGTCAGGTAGGGGAGTAGGAATTGTGGGAAGGAGGACTTTTACCTCTAAATCTTCTGTTACCAAGGGATGGGCTTGCTTCCCGATCAGCATAGAAACCAATACTATGGCACCAGCTTTTGTGAAAAGAAAGGCTTTATGGCAAGTCAACTGAAAAGGAGACAGGAGGCAAGGCTCAAATCTGACTCTCCAAACTGGGAGTGGTCATGCTTTTATGGCATTGCTAACTAGTCCCAGGTGATGCCAATGAAGCCGATCTGCCAGGTGGGTGATGTTACCAATTAGGAGTTTGAAGCTTTTCCCCACTGCACATGCCTGGGCTACGTGATACAATTTTGGCTCTGCACCGTCGCTAACAACTTAAGCAATGGTTAATCAGCTTCAGCTGGTTCTGTGGTTATACTTCTGTTTTGTTTAAACACGTTGTAACAAGAATGTGTTTACTAATTACTTGCACAACTTCAAATAGTAAAAAAATTAAAAATATTTTCCACCAAAAAAGACCATGCTTAATAAAATTAGACCTCCATAGTGTGATCAGAATTGCTCACAAAACAACCAATGGATATCTGGTGACTACAATTTGAAGCCATCTGGAACCTCCCTCCTCAATGATCCTCTTGAGGGTCATCTCATTCTGATGAAGGATGGAAGAGGGAAGGGGAGGCAGTGAGACCAGCCAGCTTTCTTCCTCTGACAAGTCTCAGGTGGGCTTGTCCATGTTCATCATTTAAATTCTTCCTCCTGGCTTCAGGAATTGGTCAGGGATGGGTGTGTGATCCCAGCCAAGCCAGTGTGTCAAGATCTGGGGGTGTCGCTAGAACTGCCTGGAGCACCGACTGCTTTTTGTTTTTGACAAAGTCAAACCCAGCTTCAGAGAGCTACACATCATTCCATCCCCCTGTTTCTCAGCCACCAAACTTTCCTGACCAGAGGAGGTTAGAAGAATTCATGGATCATTAACCCTGGTGACTTCTACCTTCAGTGACTATTAGAGCCATCTTCTGAAATCCATTTGGAATTATGGTGTGCCCAGACCTGTTGTTTCCAAGCAGGGCCCATAAATGGGAATGTTATCCATGCTAGATCTGATGGAAAATCTATTATAATGTGAACATTTTATTGTTATTATGCTGACTAATTTGCCTTTTAGGCATCTGGTACTGGGCAAAAAGGAGTCTCTTAAATGACTTTAAAATATTTAAGCAATCATTCAATTGTAGCTAATAATAATAGAAGCATTTGTTTCCTAATTACATATAAAAACTCCTGCATTGCCAACAAACATATGAAAAAAAAAAGCTCATCGTCACTGGTCATCAGAGAAATGCAAATCAAAACCACAATGAGATACCATCTCATGCCAGTTAGAATGGTGATCATTTAAAAGTCTGGAAACAACAGATGCTGGCAAGAATGTGGAGAAATAGGAACACTTTTACACTGTTGGTGGGAGTGTAAATTAATTCAACCATTGTGGAAGAGTGTGGCGATTCCTCAAGGCTCTAGAACCAGAAATACAATTTGACCTAGCAATCCCATTACTAGGTATATACCCAAAGAATTATGAATCATTCTACTATAAAGACACATTAACACATATGTTTATTGCAGCAATATTTACAATAGCAAAGACTTGGAACCAACACAAATGCCCATCAATGATACACTGGATAAAGAAAATGTGGCATATGTACACCATGGAATACCATGCAGCCATAAAAAAGAATGAGCTTATGTCCTTTACATGGACATGGATGAAGCTGGAAACCACCATCCTCAGCAAACTAACACAGGAACAAACCAAACACCACATGTTCTCACTCATAAGTGGGAGTCGAACAATGAGAACACATAGACATAGGGAGGGGAACATCACACACCGGGGCCTTCAGCGGGTGAGGGGAAGGGGAGCGAGAGCATTAGGATAAATACCTGATGCATGTGGGGCTTAAACCTAGATGACAGGTAGATAGGTGCAGCAAACCACCATGGCACATGTCTACTTATGTAACAAAACCTGCACATTCAGCACATGTATCGCAGAACTTAAAGTAAAATAAATAAGAAATCTGAAAAAAGGACAAAAATATCTCCCGCATCACTCAATTAAACGTGCATCTGCACCTGTTAGGATGTTCTGGTAGGGAGGAACTAAATCTTGCATTGCATTCAAAGACCTTAGAATTTACTAGTCATGCCCGAAAAAGTCATCATGTGGGGCAGCAAAAGAAATACACAGAAGCCAGAATTAGAGATTAACTGCTGGGATTCAAGAAAGGGTACCATGGAACAACATACATGGGAGCTGTGGGTCTGCAGCAGTGGGTCTCCAAGTGCTCAGGCCAGTAGCATCAACATCAAACAGAGCTTGTTAGGAACACAAATCCCAAACCTGCAAGCTTTCCAGGAAATTCTGATGTCCAGTCAGGTGTGAAATCTATCTGTATGAGACATCTAAATTTCTGAGCTTGCTTTGTCTTGTCAGTGTTGTGTTCAGGCCAGATAAGTTCAAATCTTGGTTCTTTAATTGTTTAATATTAGTTTTTTTTTTCAATTAAGTCTCCTTGAACCTCATTTTTCTTAAATGAGAACAGTGATGACGGTATCTGCTTTCTGGATTTACTGTAAGTCTAAGTATCTCACACAGCTCCTGGCACACCATATTGTCAGAGGCGTTTGAACCAGAGCAACTCCATCTTGAATAGAAGCTGGATAAAATGAGGCTGAGACCTAAAGGGCTGTGTTCCCAGAAGGTTAAGGCATTCTTAGTCACAAGATGAGATAGGAAGTCAGCACAAGATACAAGTCATAAAGACCTTGCTAATAAAACAGGTTGCAGTAAAGAAGACCCACCAAAACCAAGATGGTGATGAGAGTGACCTCTGGTTGTCCTCACTGCTACACTCTCACCAGCGCCATGACAGTTTACAAATGCCAGACAATGTCAGGAGCTTACTTTATATGGTCTTAAAAGGGAAGGAACCCCCAGTTCCAGGAATTGCCCACCCGCTTCCCAGAAAACTCATGAATTATCTACCCCTTGCTTAGCAAATAATCAAAAAATAACCATAAAAATGGGCAACCAGTAGCTCTTGGGGCTGCTCCGCCTATGTAATAGGCATTCTTTTATTCCTTTACTTTCTTAATAAACTTGCTTTCATTTTACTCTATGGATTTGCTTCATATTATTTCTTGTGCAAGATCCAAGAACCCTTTCTTGGCGTCTGGATCGGGACCACTTTCAGGCAACATCTTTCCTGTGAACCATGGAAGGCACTATACTAAAGAGACCCCTGACCCAAAGGAAAATCATCTGCACACAACACCAATTGTCTGACTTTGGGTAAACAGAGTGCCTATACCCGGGTAAAGGATGAGATAGGGTTAGAGACCCAACTTAGAGGAGCTAGAGACTCTCCTAAGACAAAGTGGGTTAAAGGCCCCGCTTAATAAAAGGCAAGGATGAGTGACTGAACTTGGGTTCAAGGCCCAACTTAGGAAGGTTAGAGTCCTTCCTAACATTTAGTGGGTTAGAGGCCCCATTCAGTAAAGTCTCTCTCTGCTAAGAATGGATTTGGCACCACAGGATATTAACTGCTATTCTCTTTCAATTAATCTGCCTTGCACTCTTTGCTAATGGCTTGGGTGATGGGATTAAGCATGTACAAGATCATGGGACATGGGGAGCTTTTTTTTTCCCCAAAAGGGGAAACTTGAGAACTGATGGAACTGCTGGAAAAGATCCCTTCACTATGGACAAGTTGCCTCCTGAACTCTTGATTCAGCATTTCTGAGATGGGTGAGTCTTTCTCTGGTCTCCCTGGGGTCCTCACTTTCCCCACTCTGGACACAGGCAATGTTTTTCTCCCTTCCCTTTTTTTCTTTCTGTGCAAACCAGCTGAATGAATGATAAAAATCACCATTTATCTCTTCTGTAAAGTTTTGATTTATTGGAAAAAGGATTTGTGAGGTTAGTCTTAAGCTGTCGTGAATCTGTTGTAGTTTGTGCTATGAAAGAGGGGTACCTTAGTATAGAACATGGCTTAGGACCCCATCAGCCTGCTGTTCAAGATGACCCAACAAACTGATCAGTTATGTCCTTGGGAGCTTGACTCTGTAACCATGTGGTGGTACTTTCTCTTAGTCTCTGCCACCCAGGGAACAGGAATTTTGGAATTCATGTCATAGTTAGCCCTAAAAATTGTCTTAGGCAGTTAAAAGCCTTACAAGCTCAAAATTGACTGCTTTAGGCTCCTTCTGGAAAAAGCAATGGAGACTGCCCAGTGCTGTAGCTCAATAGCTAAAGGCTTTCTTTTCAAAATGGTGGCCTGGGTTCAGGGTTCAATTTCTGGCTTAAGAAATGAGTCCTTTCTAGTTTGATATCTGTGTGACCTTTGTCATTTTAAAATTCTTTTCCCCTCCATGATGAACAACTTCTGGCTTCCTTTCTTGAATTTTTCCTTTCTCTAAGCACCTGGGAGCTTACCTTTGGTACAGTTCAAAAACCAGAAATATTGGCAGTTTGGCATGGCTAAAGTCTGGTAATAAGAGATTTAAAAGAATTTTTTTGAAACAGTACTACAGTTAAGTCAGTTTAATTAAAAGTAGATATTCAAGCTCTAACAGCCTGGGGTTCCTTGAGAAAAACAGGAGGTGCCCCACATACCCTGATTTGGAAAAAAACCTCTGTTTTCCTCATGAAACCCCAGGAATTAAAAGTGGATAGATCCTTCTCAAAATCTGAGGCTCTGTTCTGTTTTGCATTGTGTTATCTGACATGTTTGACTTTGGGAGGTGTCAGAAATTACTTTCCATTATGAAGGGGCTTTGGTATGCAATAACTAGGTAGGAAATATACTTTGGGGGATAGCTAATGGCAGTCATGGGGGGATACTTGCCTCTTCACTTGTTTGTATCAGAGAAGTATGTTCTTGGTCACCTAGAAGGAATGGCAATGTCCCCACTCCACCCCCACATTGAGAAATAAAACTCCCACAGGAGATGGGCTGAGTACCTCTTTTTGGAATATAGGACCCAGTATAAAAATGGGACTCTTAATTTTTGAGATCTGTTTTGCCTTCCCACTGTGCCTGCTTATTAGGCTATAGAAATTGCATGCTTTCCTGGCCCTGTTCCTCCAAGGACTCCACCCTGAAACAAGTAATCCAATTAAGAAACTGGTAAATGAAAAATCATACAACTACTGGATCTTCTTCTGTTAGTGTATTTGTATGTGTTGTGTGTGTGATGTCTACATATGAAAGGACTTTGATTAATTGGTTTAAAAATAATAAGAGCTTAAATAAAATATTTTATCAGATAAGAAAAAAATATAATGCCTTTTGGTTCATGTGACCTTAGTAAGCTTTGAGAAATAAAGGCAGTTTTAAAGATTATTAGTAAAATTAAAATGTCTTCAAAATTTAGACATTTGGTCTAAATGACTCAGGTCAGATATTAGGTTTGCTAAATGCTTTTAAAGTCATAAACTGCTACTTTGACTTTTAAAAATTGTTCAGAACAAAAGTCAGCAGAAACTTCTGCAGACTTAAACGTCCCTGTTTGACAGCTTTGAAGAGAGTAGTGGTTCTCCCAGCATGGAGTTTGAGATCTGAGAATGGACAGACTACCTCCTCAAGTGGGTCCCTGACCCATGAGTAGCCTAACTGGGAGAAATCTCCCAGTAGGGGCCAACTGACACCTCATACAGCTGGCTGCCCCTCTGAGACTAAGCTTCCAGAGGAAGGATCAGGCAGCAACATTTGCCGTTCTGCAATATTTGCTGTTCTGCAGCCTTCCCTGGTGATACTCATGCAAACAAGGTCTGGAGTGGACCTCCAGCAAATTCCAACATACCTGCAGCTGAGGGTCCTGACTGTTAGAAGGAAAACTAACAAACAGAAAGGATATCTACTCTAAAACCCCATCTGTACATCACCATCATCAAAGAAAGACCAAAGGTAGATAAAAACCACAAAGATGGGGAGAAAACAGAGCAGAAAAGCTGAAAATTATAAAAACCAGAGCACCTCTTCTCCTCCAAAGGAATGCAGCTCCTCACCAGCAATGGAACAAAGCTGGATGGAGAATGACTTTGACGAGTTGAGAGAAGAAGGCTTCAGACAATTGGTAATAACAAACTTCTCCGAGCTAAAGGATGATGTTCGAACCCATTGTAAAGAAGCTAAAAACCTTGAAAAAACATTAGATGAATGGCTAACTAGAATAAACAGTGTAGAGAAGACCTTAAATGACCTGATGGAGCTGAAAACCATGGCACGAGAACTACATGATGCATGCACAAGCCTCAGTAGCTGATTTGATCAAGTGGAAGAAAGGGTATCAGTGATTGAAGATTAAAGTAATGAAATGAAGTGAGAAGAGAAGTTTAGAGAAAAAAGAGTAAGTAAAAATAAATGAACAAAGCCTCCAAGAAATATGGGACTATGTGAAAAGACCAAATCCACGTCTGATTGGTGTACCTGAAAGTAATGGGAAGAATGGAACCAAGTTGGAAAACACTCTGCAGGATATTATCCAGGAGAACTTCCCCAACCTAGCAAGGCAGGCCAACATTCAAACTCAGGAAATACAGAGAACGCCACAAAGATACTCCTTGAGAAGAGCAACTCAAAGACACGTAATTGTCAGATTCACCAAAGTTGAAATGAAGGAAAACACGTTAAGGGCAGCCAGAGACAAAGGTCAGGTTACCCACAAAGGGAAGCCCATCAGACTAACAGTGGCTTTCTCAGCAGAAACTCTACAAGCCAGAAGAGAGCCAATATTCGACATACCCAAAGAAAAGAATTTTCAACCCAGAATTTCATATTCTGCCAAACTAAGCTTCATAAGTGAAGGAGAAACAAAATCTTTTACAGACAAACAAATACTGAGAGATTTTGTCACCACCAGACGTGCCTTAGAAGAACTCCTGAAGGAAGCACTAAACACAGAAAGGAACAACCAGCACCAGTCACTGCAAAAACATACCAAATTGTAAAGACCACCGACACTAGGAAGAAACTGCATCAACTAACAAGCAAAATAACCAGCTACCATCATAATGACAGTATCAGACTCACACATAACAATATTAACCTTAAATGTAAATGGGCTAAATGCCCCAGTTAAAAGACACAGACTGGCAAATTGGATAAAGAGTCAAGACCCATCAGTGTGCTGTATTCAGGAGACCCATTTCATGTGCAGAGACACACATAGACTCAAAATAAAGGGATGGAGGAAGATCTACCAAGCTAATGGAAAACAAAAAAAGCAGGGGTTGCAATCCTAGTCTCTGACAAAACACACTTTAAACCAACAAAGATCAAAAGAGATAAAGAAGGCCATTACATAATAGTAAAGGGATCAATTCAACAAGAAGAGCTAACTATCCTAAATATATATGCACCCAATACAGGAGCACCCAGATTCATAAAGCAAGTCCTTAGAGACCTACAAAGAGACTTAGACTCTCACACAATAATAATGGGAGACTTTAGCACCCCACTGTCAACATTAGACAGATCAATGAGACAGAAAGTTAACAAGGATATCCAGGAATTGAACTCAGCTCTGCACCAAGCGGACCTAACAGACATCTACAGAACTCTCTACCCCAAATCAACAGAATATACATTCTTCTCGGTACCACATGACACTTATTCCAAAATTGACCACATACTTGGAAGTAAAGCACTCCTCAGCAAATGAAAAAGAACAGAAATTATAACAAACTCTCTCTCTCTCAGACCACAGTGCAATCAAACTAGAACTCAGGATTAAGAAACTCATTCAAAACTGCTCAACTATATGGAAACTGAGCAACCTGCTCCTGAATGACTACTGGGTAAATAACAAAATGAAAGCAGAAATAAAAATGTTCTTTGAAATCAATGAGAATAAAGACACAACATACCAGAATCTCTGGCATACATTTAAAGCAGTATGTAAGGGAAATTTATAGCACTAAATGCCCACAAGAGAAAGCAGGAAAGATCTAAAATTGACACCCTAACATCACAATTAAAATAATTAGAGAAGCAAAAGCAAACACATTCAAAAGCTAGCAGAAGGCAAGAAATAACTAAGATCAGAGCAGGACTGAAGGAGATAGAGACACAAAAGGCCCTTCAAAAAAATCAATGAATCCAGGAGCTGGTTTTTTGAAAGGATCAACAACACTGATAGACTAGCAAGACCAATAAAGAAGAAAAGAGAGAAGAATCAAATAGATGCAATCAAAAATGATAAAGGGGATATCACCACTGATCCCACAGAAATAAAAGCTACCATCAGAGACTACTATAATCACCTCTATGCAACTAAACTAAAAAATCTAGAAGAAATGGACAAATTCCTGAACACATAATGCCCTCCCAAGACTAAACCAGGAAGAAGTTGAATCCCTGAATAGATCAATATCAGGATCTGAAATTGAGGCAATAACTAATAGCCTACCAGCCAAAAAAAGTCCAGGACCAGATGGATTCACAGCCGAATTCTACCAGAGATACAAAAAGGACCTGGTACCATTCCTTCTGAAACTATTCCAATCAAATGGAAAACGAGAGAATCCTACCTAACTCGTTTTATGAGGCCGGCATCATCCTGATACCAAAGCCTGGCAGAGACACAACAAAGAAAGAGAATTTTAGACCAATATCCCTGATGAACATCGATGCAAAAATCCTCAATAAAATACTGGAAAACCAAATCCAGCAGCACATCAAAAAGCTTATCCACCACAATCAAGTTGGCTTCATCCCTGGGATGCAAGGCTGGTTCAACATATACAAATCAATAAACGTAATCCATCATATAAACAGAACCAAAGACAAAAACCATATGATTATCTCAATAGATGCAGAAAAGGCCTTCGACAAAAT
Organism: Theropithecus gelada; assembly: GCF_003255815.1. Lineage (NCBI taxonomy): Eukaryota > Metazoa > Chordata > Mammalia > Primates > Cercopithecidae > Theropithecus > Theropithecus gelada. The sequence goes on from NC_037683.1 coordinate 102,260,477, forward strand.
TCAACAGCCCTTCATGCTAAAAACTCTCAATAAACTAGGTATTGATGGGACATATCTCAAAATAATAAGAGCTATTTATGACAAACCCACAGCCAATATCATACTGAATGGGCAAAAACTGGAAGCATTTTCTTTGAAAACTGGCACGAGACAGGGATGCCCTCTCTCACCACTCCTATTCAACATAGTGTTGGAAGTTCTGACCAGGGCAATCAGGCAGGAGAAAGAAATAAAGGGCATTTAATTAGGAAAAGAGGAAGTCAAATCCTCCCTGTTTGCAGATGACGTGATTGTATACTTAGAAAACCCCATCGTCTCAGCCCAAAATCGTCTTAAGCTGATAAGCAGCTTCAGCAAAGTCTCAGGATACAAAATCAATGTGCAAAAATAACAAGCATTCCTATACATCATTAACACACAAACAGAGAGCCAAATCATGAGTGAAGTCCCATTCACAATTGCTTCAAAGAGAATAAAATACCTAGGAATCCAACTTACAAGGGATGTGAAGGACCTCTTCAAGGAGAACTACAAACCACTGCTCAACAAAATAGAAGAGGACACAAACAAATGGAAGAACGTTCCATGCTCATGGATAGGAATAATCAATATTGTGAAAATGGCCATAGGTAATTTATAGATTCAATGTCATCCCCATCAAGCTACCAATGACTTTCTTCACAGAATTGGAAAAAACTACTTTAAAGTTCATATGGAACCAAAAAAGAGCCTGTATTGCCAAGACAATCCTAAGCAAAACGAACAAAGCTGGAGGCATCACGCTACCTGACTTCAAACTGTACTACAAGGCTATAGTAACCAAAACAGCATGGTACTGGTACCAAAACAGAGATATAGACCAATGGAACAGAACAGAGCTCTTAGAAATAATACCACACATCTGCAACCATCTGATCTTTGACAAACCTGACAAAAACAAGAAATGGGGAAAGGATTACCTATTTAATAAACAGTGTTGGAAAAACTGGCTAGCCATATATAGAAAGCTGAAACTGGATCCTTCCTTACACCTTATACAAAAATTAATTCAAGATGGATTAAAAACTTAAATGTTAGACCTAAAACCATAAAAACCCTAGAAGAAAACCTAGGCAATACCATTCAGGACATAGGCATGGGCAAAGACTTCATGACTAAAACACCAAAATCTATATCAACAAAAGCCAAAATAGACAAATGGTATCTAATTAAACTAAAGAACTTCTGCACAGCAAAAGAAACCACCATCAGAGTGAACAGGCAACCTACAGAATGGGAGAAAAATTTTGCAATGTACCCATCTGACAAAGGGCTAATATCCAGAATGTACAAAGAACTTAAACAAATTTACAAGAAAAAAATCAAACAACCCCATCAAAAAGTGGGCGAAGGATATGAACAGACACTTCTCAAAAGAAGACATTTATGCAGCCAACAAGCACATGAAAAAATGCTCATCATCGCTGGCCATCAGAGAAATGCAAATCAAAACCACAATGAGATACCATCTCACACCAGTTAGAATGGCAATCATTAAAAAGTCAGGAAACAATAGGTGCTGGAGAGGATGTGGAGAAATAGGAACACTTTTACACTGTTGGTGGGACTGTAAACTAGTTCAACCATTGTGGAAGACAGTGTGGCAATTCCTCAAGGATCTAGAACTAGAAATACCATTTGACCCAGTGATCCCATTACTAGGTATTTACCCAAAGGATTATAAATCATGCTGCTATAAAGACACATGCACACGTATGTTTACTGCGGCACTATTCACAATAGCAAAGACTTGGAACCAACCCAAATGTCCAACAATGATAGACTGGATTAAGAAAATGTGGCATATATACACCATGGAATACTATGCAGCCATAAAGAAGGATGAGTTCATGTCCTTTGTAGGGACATGGATGAAGCTGAAAACCATCATTCTGAGCAAACTATTGCAAGGACAGAAAAGCAAATACCACATGTTTTCACTCATAGGTGGGAATTGAACAATTAGAATACTTGGACACAGGGTGGGGAACACCACAAAGCCTGTCGTGGGGTGGGGCGGGGGGAGGGATAGCATTAGGAGATATACCTAATGTAAATGGTGAGTTAATGGGTGCATCACACCAACATGGCTCATGTATACATATGTAACAAACCTGCATGTTGTGCACATGTACCCTAGAACTTAAAGTATAATAAAAAATATTGTTCAGAATATCTACTTTGAAGCATTAGATTCTAGAGAAGGCCTGGGGACATGTGAAGCCCCATGCCCCTTAGCCATGCTGGAAAGGGTCAACTCTTATTTGCACTTCTGTCTGGTGTCCTAGGCTCCACACCTGACACATAATTACAATCACTTATGAACCAGGTTTTTCAACAAAAGTCAAAGTTGCTAGAAGTTAACAGTGCAATATATGTTTGAGACTACTAAAGAAACAGTTCTACAGGCAAGGAGTGTAAGGAAAGTAGAATATACTTTTGGTAAAATATTATAAGAAAGCCTGGGAATGTGGATTTCTTGCCTAAGTTTAAAGGGTAAAAGGATTCTTTTAAAGTGAGATAGAAAAAATTTAAAGGTTTGAACAAGTTGTGGAAAGTTTATAAAAATATTAATTGTTAAAAAGATTCTCTGTGTGAACATATTATCTAGAGTTAAAGGGGGTATTATTCAGTTTTTCTGAAAGTTGAACATTAAAATAAAAGCACAACAGGATTTTCTAAGAGCACTGATCTGCTCCTTACTGAAAATTGTTAAGGGGTTATAAAAAGTTTGAAAGAATCTTATCTTACAGTTGAACTGATTAAGATTGAATAGATTTGTCTAATAATTATAGTTGTTATGTTAAATTATTGTGTGCCATAGATGTAACCAAAATTTCCTTGTCAATTGTGACTTTAATAGTGACTGTCCTAAGACTTTTTGCCATCCACAGACAATTGTTTTCTTGTTTTGATCCTCTTCAAAAGGTGGTTTATAGTCAGCTATAAAATTTGACAGGTACTATTGAATGCAAATTTCTGATAACTTTGGAGATTGTAACATTAGAATAGAGGAAAAAACTTTAAGGGCTCTCATGGAGAGCTGAAATGTTTGTTAATATCAAGCAGAACAGAAATTAACTGCATGGGCTGAACTAATAGAAGACTGAAGTAATCTTTCTGACTTATGCTTAAAATGTAGCTGATCTTTTGTTTTTCAGAGTTAATGAAACTTTTCTTTTGAGCTATTTACAGCCTTTAGCAATTGAGTATTCTCCTGTAAACAAAATTCAGAACATATTTGTTTCTCTTTACATGATTTCTCCAGAATTTAGAAATTATTTGTGAGTAATCCTAATTTATGGTGATATAAATATTTGCATAAGTAAAACAATAATGTTTTCTTTTGCAACAGGAGACAATTAGAGAAACTGGTTATTTTACCAAGGCTTTGACTGGAATGGTGTGCTTTCCTCTAAGAAATCAAAGTTGACTTGTAGAGCCAATAAAAGCCCCTTGGGAAAACTGGCCTCATACCCTGTCTACAACAGTCCCTGTGCAGGGTTCCTGACCTGTGGTAAGTAAAGAATGTCACTTTCTGACAGGCCAAGAAGCCCCATGTTGTCTTCAGACCTCAAGAGGAGAAGAATTTATTTAATTCAGGTATTTGAGGATACAAACTCATGGCTGGGTTTGGCTTTTTAAAAAGTCTTATCTAAGATTCCTTTTATAGAAAAGGAATTCCATCAAAGCCAATTTAAGAAGGCTGTTTAAAAAGGAATTATTTTTGATGCACCTTATACAAATAATCTGGTCAAGTATAAGACTAAGGTTTATTTTTGCAAACAAATCAGTCTATTATGATTTGTCTTTAGTAAAAATGGGACACTAGAGAGAGAAAAAAATTATGTTTCAAGTACTATGCTTTACCTGTTATAAAATTCTCGTCTCATCGGTTGTTTTTCAGGGTTTTTTCCTGCAATTTAGACTGACTCTGCTTATTCCTGCGAATCAATCAGTGATCTCTGGCTACAGCTTAGAAGAATTGAGACGGATGGGTAATGTAGAAACAATCTGGATCAGTATTCTATTCTCGGCACATACTGGAATCAGTCAGCAACCCCACATCAGCTTGGTTTCAACAATTTCCCAGTTCATAGAAAGCCTTCTTATTTAGCTTACTTGGGATAATCTTGCTTATTTTGCTTTACTGTTGTGGAATATATTGCTGTCGTACTCCTTGTGTAGGAATGCAGGATAAGCTTACTCAATATTCTCTTAAATTGAACACTTACTAATCTTCCAGATATCACCTTTTGTCAGAGCTCAAGACTCATGAATGACCCTCACCAAACTGATGCTTTCTGAGCTCCTCTCTACCCTGAAGAGCCCCAATAGTTAGGCAGGAGTATCATTACCCCTATTCAGTCTGAAGAAATTAAAGAGATGGATCTTTGTCCCTCTGCAACCCTTAGGATTAAGGGTTCTCTTAGAAAAAGGAGAGGAAAAACATGTCAGAGGCATTTGAACCAGATCAACTTCATCTTGAATAGGGACTGGATAAAACGAGGCTGAGACCTACTGGGTGGCATTCCCAGGAAGTTAAGCCATTCTAAGTCATAGGATAAGATAGGAGGTCAGCACAAAATACAGGTCATAAAGACCTTGCTGATAAAACAGCTTATAGCAAAGAAGCTGGCTAAAACCCACCAAAACCAAGATGGCAACGAGAGTGACTTCTGATCCTCCTCACTGCTACATTCCCACTAGCACCATGACAGTTTACAAATGTCAGGAAATGTCAGGAAGTTATCTATATGGTCTAAAAAGGGAAGGAATGCTCAGTTCCTGGAACTGCCTACCCCTTTCCCAGAAAAACTCATGAATAATCTATGCCTTGTTCAGCATATTATCAAGAAATAACCACAGAAATGGGCAACCAGAAGCCACTGGAGCTGCTCTGCCTGTGGAGTAGCCACTCTTTTATTTTTTCACTTTCTTAATAAACTTACTTTCATTTTACTCTGGATTTGTCTTGAATTCTTCCTTGTGCGAGATCCAAGAATACTCTCTTGGGGTCTGGATTGGGACCCCTTTCAGGTAACAATATGGCTGGAGTGTATTAGACCATTCTGCACTGCTATAAAGAACTACCTGAGGCTGGGTAATTTATGAAAAAAGAAGGTTTAATTGACTCACGGTTTCACAGGTTGTACAGGAAGCATGGTTGGGGAGTCCTCAGGAAACTTATAATCATGGCAGAAGGGTAAAGCGGAAGCAGGCACATCTTACATGGTTGGAGCATGATGGAGAGAGAGTGAAGGGGGAGGTGCTATATACTTTTAAACAACCAGATCTTGTGAGAACGTACTCACTATCATGAGAACAGCAAAGGGAAAACCCACCTCCATGATCCAATTACCTTGCACCAGGTCCCTCCCCCAGAATTGGGGATTACAATTCAACATGAGATTTAGGGGAGGAGGGACACAAAGCTAAACCATGTCATGGAGATACCATTGTTATTTTTCCACTTTAGTCCAGGTTCTCAGGAGCATCTTTATACACATGGCTGAGGGTTCAGCAACAGTTCACACTTAGCTAAAAATGGCTTAAGTTTCAGTGTGTTTTATTTCTCAAACTCAAGATTACCTTGAGGATCTCAACACATTATGGCTTTTTGGTACCTCCAGTCTCCTGCAATAAGCCTTAGATACACAGCTTCCAGTTAGGGCATCCAAAAAATTCCAAATCTTATGAAATTGATGGTACAATTGTGGCAGACAGACTTTGTGAAAACTCAAGTTCATAATAAAAAAAAATTCCAATCGAGTTTCTGAAACTTTTTTACTGGGAAGCAGGAATATTAGAAAACTGCACTATTATTAAAAATAATAACTCAAGGGTACAGAATAAAATTAGCTTTCTGAATGAGAAATGTTAAAAGCAAAAACATCTAGGGGTGGAGACAGAGTTCCTGTAACAGAAATGAGAATGTCACTGATAGAATAAACTGAGCTAGCTTGCTAAAGAATTCAAAGAAATAATGAGAGTGTGTAGGCAAGAAATCAGAGCTATCAGAAGAGCTGCAACTTACAAAGACCCCAAAAGCAAACTCAATTCATCAGCAGAAGGAGGAAAAGAAATGAAACACGTTGCTCCTTCAATCCATAAGAAAAGAGCAGTAACAGCCCATAGTACAAAGACAAAGCCATTATTTTGTAAAAGAGAGTCTTGACAAAGACTTTGCTCTGCAACTATGAGTCTGAGCAGGCTGCAAACGCACTGAAAGGGCAGGAAGCCAAACCAGAGTTGGGAAAGATTAGTCATAGATGTCACCCTTTGTAGATTCTGATGCCTCTCGCCTTGCCCTGGGAAGCCGTGAGCTGCCAGCTACAGAGACCTGGGGGACAAAGAACATGCATCTGAGGGCAACGGTGACAGCAGATCTGTCCTATTGATGGAGAGAGGTCCCAATCCAGACCCTGAAGAGAGGGTTCTTGAATCTGCACAAGAAAGAATTTGAGGCGAGTCCATGGAACTACGTGAAAGCAAATTTATTAAGAAAGTAAAGGAATCAGAGAATGGCTACTCCATAGGCAGACCAGCCCCAACGGCTGCTGGTTGCCCATTTTATAGCTATTACTCAATTATATGCTAAATATGGATGGGTTATTCATGCCTCCCCTTTTAAGACCATATAGGGTAACTTCCTGACATTGCCGTGGCATTTGTAAACTGTCATGGAGCTGATGGGAGTGTAGCAGTGAGGACAACCAGAGGTCACTCTCATTGCCATCTTGGTTTTGGTGGGATTTAACCAGCTTCTTCACTGCAATCTGTTTTATCAGCAAGGTCTTTATGACCTGTATCTTGTGCCAACCTCCTACCTCATCCTGTGACTTAGAATGCCTAACAATCTGGGAATCAAGTCCAGCAGGTTTCAGCCTCATTTTATCCAGCCCCTATTCAAGATGGAGTTGCTCTGCTTCAAATGCCTCTGACATTCCCCCCCCCCTTTTCTAAGAGAACCCTTAATCCTAAGGGTTGCAGAGGGACAAAGATCCATCTTCTGTAACTTCTTCAGGATGATTAAAGGTGATGATATTCCTGCCTATTAGGGTCTCTTATATTAGGGGTAGAAAGGAGCTCTGTCAGGACGTATCCATATAGTAAGGGTCATTCATGACTCTTGAGTTCCGAGAAAAGGTGGTATCTGGAAGATTAATAAGTATTCAATTTAAGAAAATATTGAGTAAGCTTATCCTGCATTTCTACACAAAGAGTACAACAGTAATATATTACACAACAGTAAAGCAAAATAAATACAATTATTTCAAGTAAACTAAACTAGAAGTCTTTCCATGAATTGGGAAACTGTTGGAACCAAGCTGATATGGGGTTGTTAGCTGATTCTAACGCCCCTAAAATTAGAATACTGATTTTATCCAGACGTTTTTGACATTACCCATCCCTCTTATTTCTTCTGAGCAGCAGTCAGAGATTACCATTTGGTTCACAGGAATGAGCCAGATCAGCCTAAGTTGAAGAAAAAACTCAAAGCAACCAATGAGACTAGAATCTAATAACACAGGTATACCTAGTTCTTGAAACATAATCTTTCTTTATCCAGTTTACCACTGTTACTAAGGACAAATCATGGTAAGACTGATTTGCTTTATTTTACTTGGCCTGATTATTTGCATAAAGTGCAGCAAGAATAATTATTTTTCACATAAGCTGTTTTTAAATTGGCTTTGAGGAAACTCTGTTCCATAGAAGGAATTTCAGGTAAGATTTTTTTAAAGCTGAGCCCTGCCATAGGTTTGTACCCTCAAATACCTATGAGTTGTGTCAGTTCCTTTCCTTTTGAGATCCCAAGATAACTTGGGGCTCCTGGATTTATCAGAAAGTGACTTTTTTTACTTATCATACAGGTCAGGAATTCTGTACAGAGACTGCTGTAGACTAGGCATGAGGCCAGTTTTTTCAAGGGGCTTTTATTAGCTTTACAAATCAAGTCCGATTCCTTAAAGGAAAGCACACCATTCCAGTCAAAGCCGTGGTAAAATTACCAGTTTCTCCAATTCTGTCCTATTGCAAAAGGGCTGATAAGGGCTGACTTTTGAGCCTAGCTAGGGAGCACGGCTCTCCACATGTCCCTAGGCCTTATTTAGAATCTAATGCTCTAAAGTAGGTAAATTGAACAATTTTCAAACCTTAAAGAAGCAGTTTATTACCTTAAAGCATTTAGCAAACCTAATATCTGACCTGAGTAATTTAAACCAAATGTTTAAATTTTGAAGACATTTTAATTTTACCAATAATCTTTAAAAATGTCATTTCTTGAAGAGTACTAAAGTCACATGAACTAAAAGGCATTAGACTTTTTACCTTTCTGACAAAATGCTTGATTTAAGCAGTCATTATTTTTAAACCAATGAAAGCTTTTTAAATATATATATCACACACACACCACACATAAATACACAGACAGAAGAAGACCCAATAGTTATAAGATTTTTCATTTACTAGTTTCTTAATTGGATTACTGGCTTCAGGGTGGAGCCCAGAGCCAGGAAAGCATGCATTTTCTAGGGCTAATAAGCAGGCACAGCTGGAAGGCAAATAGATCCCCCCCAAATTAAGGGTCCCGCTTTTATACCAGATCTTGGATCCCAAAAAGAAGGAATCAACCCCTCCCCATGGAAGTCTTATCTCTCAGTGGCGGTGGCGGTGGGGGGACATCTCCATACTTCCTAGGTGGCCAAGAGCATGCATTTCTGATCCAAGTGTGCATAGCTGAGTATTTCCCAATAACTGCCATTAGCCATCCCCAAAAGTATATTTCCTACCTAGTTATTACACACAAAACTCTCTCATAATGCAAAGCAATTTCTGATACCTGCAAAAGTCAAAAACATCAGATAAGGCAATGCAAAACAGAACAAAGCCTTAGATTTTGAGAGGAAACTAACTCCTTTTAATTCCTGGGGCTTCATGAGGAAAAAAGAGAATTTTCCCAAAACAGGGTCCATGACACTTCCTCTGTTTTTCTCCAGGAGTTCCAGGCTGTTAGTAATTATCTTAGGTTCTTAGGCATTAACAGTGGCAAGAAGAGAAAATGAAGAAAAACAGTTCAGTCAACTGAAAGGAACAACTTTTTTTCAGAAAAAACAAGATTCAAGAAGGGGAAAAAGATAAAGCCCGTTTAAATACATATAGTTTGGATATCCATATTTTAAATTAATTAAGCTGATTTTTAACCATAGTGCTCTTTTAAAAAGTCATTTTAAATTTCTTATTACCAGACTTTAGCCAGGCCAAACAGCCAATATTTCTGGCTCAGAGAAAGGAAAATACAAGATGGTTTTTGGAGGGGAAGAGAATCAACAAAATGGTAATGGTCATGCAGATATCAAACAAGAAAGAACTCATTCCCTAAGTCGAGAATTGAACCCTGAAGTCAGGATGCCATTGTAAAGGCAGAGACCAAGAGAAAGTACTGCCACGTGTTTACAAGGTCAAGCTCCCAAGGACATAACTGACCAGTTTGCTGGGCTGTCTTGAACGGCAGGCTTATGGAGTCCTAGGGCTGTGTTCTATCCTAAGGTACCCTTCTTTATGACAGAACAATACAGAAAGACACACAAAGCGCACCAGATTCACCACAGCTTAAGACTAGCCTCACAAATCTTCTCTCTGTTAATCAAAACTTTACACAGGAGATAAACAGTGATTTTTACCATTCATTCAACTGGTTTGCACAGAGAGAGAGGCCAGAAGTCTGACTGGTAAGAAAGTTTTACCCTTTTGCCAGCATGCCAGGCTTCTGGGTTCCCTTTCCCTAGTGAGCAGCCCTAGTGACCTGTTGGCTGCACCCCAGCCCTGGGGGCCAAGCCACATCATAAAGGAAAATCATCTTTTTCTGTTCTGGCCAGAGAAAAATACATGTGACAAAGCAGACACTAGCTGCCCTGCTTAGCACCCAATATCAAACTGCTATGGCTCAAACTTGCTCCTGATTGGGCCCTGTCATCGTTAATCCAACCTCTGATGAGGAGTTTCAACTTGTGGTCTCAGGGCAAGATGATCACCCTGAGTAATAAAAAATATAGGAAAGGAAAAGGAGAGAGAGAAATGCATTTCCTGCAGCAGGGTGGGGAAGGCGAAGAGCTCAGGGAGGCCACAGAAAGACCCATCTATAGCAGCAACACTGAAAAGTTCAGGTGGCCATTTGTCAGTCATGAGGGGATCTTTTCCAGCAGCTCCATCAGCTCTCATGTTTCCCCTTTAGGGAGAAAAAAAGCTTCCCATGTCTCTTCATCCTGTACATGCCTAATTCTGCCACCCACAGCCATCAGCAAAGAGTGTAAGGCAGATTGATTCAAACAGAGTAGCAGTTAACATTCTGTGGTGCCAAATCCGTTCTTAGCCCAGAGGGACTTTACTGAATGGGGTCTCCAACCCCCTAAATCTTAGGAATGACTCTAACCTTCTTAAGTTGGGCCTTGAACTCAAGTTCAGTTGAGTGTCCTTGCCTTTTATTAAGAGGGGCCTTTAAGACTGGGTGCGATGGCTCACACTTGTAATAACAGCACTTTGGGAGGCCAAGGTGGCTGGATCACTTGAGGTCCAGGAGTTCAAAATCAGCCTGGCCAACATGGTGAAACTCCATCTCTATTAAAGATACAAAAATTAGCCAGATGTGGTGGTGGGTGCCTGTAATCCCACAAGGCAGGTGGATTGCTTGAGATCCAGGAGTTCAAAACCAGCCTGGCCAACATGGTGAAACCCCATCTCTATTAAAAATACAAAAATTAGCCAGGTATGGTCGTGGGCACCTGTAATCCCAGTTACTCGGGAGGCTGAGGCAGGAGAATCACTTGAACCCAGGAGGAGGAGGTTGCAGTGAGATTGCACCACTGTGCTCCAGCCTGGATGACAGACTGAGACTCTGTCCCTAAAAAAAAAAAAAAAGGCGGGGGATGCCTTTTACCCACTCTGTCTTAGGAGAGATTCTAACTCCCCTAAGTTGGCCTCTAACCCAATCCCATCCTTTACTCATGTATATGCACACCACTTACCCAAAGTCAGCCAACTGGTGTGTGTGCAGATAATTTTCCTTCGGCCCGAGGGTCTCCTCAGTATCCTACCTTTGGAGTTCACCAGAAAGATGTTACCGGACCCCACCACTTACCCCAAATTAGCCTTTGGGTCAGAGGTTTCCTCAGTATTGTCCCTTCCATGGTCGCCGGAAAGATGTTACCAGAAACGGGTCCTGATCCAGACCCAAGAGAGGGATCTCGGATCTTGCACAAGAAAGAATTCGAGGTGAGTCCATAGGGAAAAGTGAAAGCAAGTTTGTCAAGAAAGTAGAGGAATAAGAGAATGGCTGCTCTGTAGACAGAGCAGCTCCAAAGGCTGTAGGTTGCCCATTTTTATGGTTATTTCTTGATGATAAGCTAAACAAGGGGTGGATTATTAATACCTCCCCTTTTTAGACCACATAGGGTAACTCCCTGATGTTGCCATGGCATTTGTAAACTGTCAAGGCACTGGCGGGAGTGTAGCAGTGAGGACGACCAGAGGTCACTCTCGTTGCCATCTTGGTTTTGGTGGGAATTAGCCAGCTTCTTGACTGCAACCTGTTTTATCAGCAAAGTCTTTATGACCTGTATCTTGTGCCGACCTCCTATCTCATCCTGTGACTTAGAATGCCTAACCATCCGGGGATGCAGCCCACTACGTTTCAGGCTCCTTTTATCCAACCCCTATTCAAGATGGAGTTGCTCTGCTTCAAACGCCTCTGACACTTCCACCCAGGAGTTTCAGAAAGTGAAGGGAGTTGGGAAACACATCTTTGGAGGCAGAATTGCAGAAGCTTCCATAGAATCTGAAAAGTTAGAGACAGAGGGACGGGGGTCCAAGTATAACAGGAATTTTTTTACGTTCATGAATCACAGGAGAACTGGTTGATCAGAGATGGCTTTTAGGGCTGAATGAATGCTACCGCTCTGAAATTGATCTTGCTATTGCCTGTTTCTTGGAACCTCCAGGGACCCAAGGGGCAGATTGGCCTTTTTCAGGGTTAGTGTGTCAGTGTGCTTTGTAAACCGGAAGGTCATACTCAAAATATATACCCCTCATTTTCAGGCGAGAGGGAAGTACTACTAAACCCTTAGGCCACTGATATATGTCTGGACTCCATCAAAGGGTCCTGCACCCTTCTTGGGGGGCTTTAGGGTGGTGGTGTGGTTTGTCTCTTGAGCCCTAGTGTTCACTCTTCAATATCAGGGCCTGATTCTGAGTTTTCACAAGGATCCATCCATAAACGGTCTTATTTAAAGAAAGAAAAAGTATGGCTTGAGGTTCCATGAACCTGAGAAATGGTAGGGTAAGTCATAATAAAATACGTGTGCATATGCACAGAAAAATCTACAAGGACAGACACCAGGCTAGGAACTGCACTGACCATCAGAAGGATTCATGCCTGGTGTGGGGAAGAATGACTTTTGCTTCTTTGCTCTATGTATGTCTTACAGTGTTAAATTTTTCCAACAGGAATGTATTAATGTGTTACTTATGCAATTAGAAAGAACAAGTAAAAGAAACTGATGCCTAACAGGATGGCTCTCAAACTGGAGCATGCACTGGCACCCCAGGAGGGCTTGTCAAATGCAGGCTGCTGGGCCCCACCCCAGAATTTCTAACTCAATAGTTCTGGGTGGGGCCTAAGCCTAATTAATGATCTGGTCAGAGGCCACACAGTGTCTTAGAATGGTGGAATTCTGAGCTTCAGGTTTCACTGGAGGAGCCAGGATTTGAGCCCAGACTACATCACATTAGACCTAACTCTTGACCTCACCTATCTGCTGACCAGGGCTACTTCTGTGTGATGGAATTAAAGGGAATTTGGTTTTTGATCATTTTCTTAAAGTATATTTTTAATGTATTTATTGGATTTTTAAATATAACATCAACTTATCCTGAAAGTCCTACAACTGTGCTTTCTGTAGTTTTTCAAAGTTGTTAAGCATTTATTGCTTTGGTAATTTTTGTTAATTATGTCATAAGCCTTTTTTCGGGTCTCAATGCAGTGTATCTCCAAGATGACAGCTCTGGTGTGAATCTGAACAGGACTCTAGGACGTGAGGATGCCCTCTCACTCCACACTACACAGGGCTGGCAAGGATATATCCTTTCTCTAACAAAAGACAGCATCCTAAAATACAAACAGGTTTCACCAACCCAAGGAAATTAAGAAGGAAATACATGTACATCATGATGGAGATAATTTTTTTTTCCATTTAAAAATCAGCTGAAGGTTCTGGATGACGTTGGCAGTCTGCATGCACACAGCAGCCTCTCCCTCCACCCACATCCCCAGGAGTACAGAAGAATTGTAAAGAATAAGCAAATCCCTAAAACAGAAGAAGGGGCATGTTGGTGGACCAGCTATATTAAGGCATCCCTGAAAAAGGGAAAGCCAGGCAGGATAGGACTGAAGAGGAAATTCACAAACACCATGCTTCCATCAGAGGACTGACGCATTAGCACAGACAGCACCAAGAGACCGAAAGTAAAAGTTGCCAAGAGAATGCCTTGTATAGATGGACTTCATTCTGCTTCCTGAACCAATGATTTACAAGGGGGAAAGTGATTACAATGATTTGTTAAACTAATCAAGACCACCCCAGAGACTGCACAACTCCAAAAATATATTACTGCTACACAATGGGAAAGGACCTTGAGGAATCAACCACAGTGAACACTAAACAGCACAAATAGACAAAAACGACAAGAGGAGTAAAAGAAAATGTAAGAGATATGAAGATAGATTTGGCTGTTCCGACTTCCATCAAATACAAGGTACAGAAGTAAGAATACATAGGAGGAGTAATAGGACAAACTTTCCCAGAACTGAAGACCCAAGTCCTCATTTGAAAAGTTGCACTAAGTGCCTAACTAGAGTTTTTAAATAAATGAAAATGATCTCCATTCTTGGTGCAATGTTAGAGCAACACTGATAAAGAGAACATTCTAAAGTGCTGGGGCATAGGGGATTAGTATTAGATAAAATAAGAAAGAACAAGACAACAATGTGAATGTACTTAATGCCCCTGAACTTACATTTAATATAGTTAAACTGGTAAAATTTATATGTATATTTTACCACAAGTTTAAAAAATATATCTTTTTTTTTTAAAAGAATGAGCACATGGACAACAAACTTCTCATCAGCAACTTTAAACATGAAACACAATAAAGCAACATCCTTAAAATTCTGAGGGAAAATGAATTTTGAACTTGGACTTCAGCATGCAGCTACAATATGCTGCAGGGATGAGGGGGAAGTAGTGAACATTTTCAGATTCAAAAAGGTGACCTTGGGAGGCTGAGGCGGGTGGATCACAAGGTCAGGAGTTCGAGACCAGCCTGGTCAACATGGTGAAACCCCCGTCTCTACTAAAAAGGCAAAAATTAGCTGGGTGTGGTGGCAGGCACCTGTAGTCCCAGCTACTCAGGGGGCTGAGGCAGGAGAATCTCTTGAACCCGGGAGGTGGAGGCTGCAGTGAGCTGAGATCGCGCCACTGCACTCCAGCCTGGGTGACAGAGTGAGACTTCCTCTCCAAAAAAAAAAAAAAGAAACCCTGACCACCCAGAAACAGTCCCTGAAAACATTAACTGAGGCTGTACTCAAGCAAGAATTAACATAAATCCAAGAAAAAGAAATGGAAAGCAAGAAGCAATGGTGAATAATCAATTAGGTCTAAATAAGTGCTGTGATTATGTTTTAACATGGGAATAGTCTGGAAGTAAAATCCCATGTTAACCTAGAAGGTGGGGTGAACATGGGACAGGGAGAATGGCAATGAGGGGAAGGGAAAGGAGGAGACTCTCATCTCCTTTGGGCTGGAGTCCTACCTACCTTCAGATGTCAGAACTAATGTCAGAAAAATACTAGTTTAAATGTGTGCATTAAAATGTAAGGTCATTTGAAGTGGCAAAAATACACATGAATGGTAAAGTGAAATAGACACTATCAAGTGTGGGTGAGGACGTGGAGTAATAGGAACTTTCATTCACTGCTGGCGTGGGTATAAATTGGGGTAAACACTTTGGAAAGCATTTTCCGAACATTTGGCATTTTCTTCCAAAGCTGAACATGTGCATGTCCTATGACCCAGCAGCTCCACTCCAAAAGAAATGAACCCTTATGTCCACCAAAACAAATGTACAAAAATATTCCTAGTAGCATTATTCATAAGAGCCTCAAACTGGAAAAGAAGCAAATATCCATCAACAGTGTAACGAATGAACAAATTGTGGTATGTTCATGAAATATAATATCACATAGAAATGAGAACAGAAGAGCCTCAACTGCATGCAACAGCCTTTCTGTAACTGGCAAAAAAAAAAAAAAAAAAAAAAAAAAAAAAAGCTCTTCAACCCTCATCATTCATTCAGTAAATGTTGTGTTGACCGAGCCCCACTCTGTGCCACATTCATCTTGGTGCTGGTTAGGGAACCAGTGAACAAAATTAGTGAGGTTCTACACTCACTGAGAATTCACTCTGCTCAGGAAAGTAGGTAATAAACATGAATAAATAATCAGCCTGGCTTCACCCACCTTCTGCCCTTCTTGTGCCAACTCCCCACCCATCCTCCTGCCAAACCGAATTTTCAGCAACATTGTGCCCCTTCACACATTCCATTTCTGCATATGCGATTCCTCCTTCCTGGAATCCCTTTTTTCCTTCCTTTCCTTCCTCCCTACTTCCCCTTCTCCACTTCTCAGATCTCCTCAATCCTTAATGATCCGTATCAAATATCATGTGGCCAAGAAAGCCCTCCTCACTCCTCGAGTAAAAACCTTTCTGATCTCGAAAGAGAACGCTGTGTCCTGTTAACATTGACTTCTTTGTCAGTTTGCACGACACCTTTTTCCCCTTTTATAACGCCAGAAAGCTAGGCACAGAGAATATAAGAAAATCATGCCGCTGAAACTCAAAATAAAGGAAATCTAAAGCTTTAAGGCTCGCTGGTGTCGACATCCCCTTTCTCCCTGATGATACCCTGACGCCCCAGCTCACCTCCTAAATGCTGAGTCAGTGTCAGCCTTGCCTCATCACCCAGACACCATGCACAGGCTCCAGAACCCAGGTATGCATTTTGTCACTCACATGGGCAGGCTGTGCATTCACTCCTCTGCCTATGACTAAGGCCTCACATGTAATGGGCACAAAATAAATGTTGTTGAATGTATTCACTAAGGGCTAATGAAGTTAAAGATGCTTTTGATAAACCCCCAGTGAGTAGGACTGGAAAGCTGATAGTACTTCATTTGATAATGCAGGAATCTCATGAATCATAATTTCTTCATTAACTTTTTATTTCACTTATTAGCACCAATTTGTATTGGTTTGCAATTTGTAATGAACTTGAACATTGTCTGATTGTGTTTCTGTAAAATCAGTCTGGAATTTCGATATTTCACAATTAAATAGGCCTTTCCCCTCAGCTATATGAATTCAGGTGGATGTTTGAGAACTTGTACATTGCAGTTCAAGAACAATGAGGGTTAAAAAAATGGAATCTGATCTTAGCAAAGAAAGAAAGGAGTAAAAAGTGCATTCTATTTATAACCTCCTGTGAGTCTGTAATTGTTTCAAAAGACATTGTTGAAAAAACTGCACAGATTTTGGGAGAGAAAAGACTACTATAGCACTATTGCTATAAATTTCAACTTTTCTCTCAGTTTACCTGGGTGCCCATTTTGTCCTGTATAGAGCAATACGCTGAAAAGGATACAGGTACATTCAATTGGGGCTCAGGTATAGAGCGATACGCTGAAAAGGATACAGGTACATTCAACTGGGGCTCAGGCGTATTTCCTGAAAGATCAATAAGTTGACATTTTCCAAACTGAATCACAGGTTACGTAAGATGAATGTATATTCTATGAGTTAATTACCTAATCTCTAAGTCTAAATATTACCTGGTAGTACACTTTTAAGCTGAATTTACCACAATTACACCATTCAACATTGATTAACTGTTTCAATGTGCCACGCACTCACATAGAAGAAAAAGTCACTGACTCCAAATTTCACTCTATTCTTCTGTTTTTTTAAAAGCCTGAGACCACAGATTTATGAAAGGCATACGTCACTTTCCCTGGTCTGGCAAGGGAAAAAAAAGCCCTATATAAAACTTGCATGTATTTCTGTGTTCTGCTTTTTAGTAAGAAAAGAATAGAATCTGAAGTTGTACAGCCCTCAGTTGAAGGCCCACTTCATGGAATGTTATGTGTGAACATTCAGCAAATTACTTGAGCTTGTGGAGTCTCTGTTTACTTGCCTGAAGAATGGAGTATGGTGAGAATTACATGAGAAGGCATGGATTTTGGACAAGCGGCATCGCTCTGTGCATAATCAAAGCAAGTTAGACATGCTGCATTTTGGATAATGACTAGTGTCCACCGCACACTGGTGTGGTAAGGATTTTCAATTCGCTTTTCCTAAAGCTTGCACCAATTTACACATCCACTCATAGTGCACTAGGGCTCCTTCTCCTTCTGCCAGCTCTGCAGGATGTGACTACAAGGTGACTTCTTTTCATTTTGTTACTTCTCTGAATATTATAATTTCTACAATGAACTTCACTGTAAAATAAAGCATTATAAAATGCTTCAGAAATTAGATTTTATTTAAATTTTAATGTCCCATCCTTTTCATTTAATCTAGGGAAGTAATAAAAAATGCAAGGAGAAGAGGCATGATCGATCTCTCTGCACTCCACTTCCTAAGACCTTTTCACACTAGGATCCCGTCACCTAAAGTCTTTTCCCTCCCCTCTTCTTCTAGATAACTGCTACCTACCTTTAGACCCTAGAACACTAATGAAGTCAAATCCCCACGTACCTCTGGTTCAAATTACTTAACATGACTGTACTTTTTATAAGTATTTTATATTGAGGTATAATTCACATGCCATAAATATTCACCTTTTAAGAGTGTACAATTCAGTGATTTTGAGTATACAGTAGTTCCCCCTTATTTGTAGTTTCACTTTCTGTGGTTTCAGTTCCCCACAATCAGCTGTGGTCCAGAAATATTAAATGGAAAATTACAGAAATAAACAATAAGTTTTCCACTGCACACTGTTCTGATCAGCGTGATGAAGCCCCGCCCGCAGCGTGAATCATCCCTTTGTCCAGCATCTCCAGGCTGCCTATACTACCCATCCCTTAGTCACTTAGTAACAATTCCAGTTATCAGGCTGACTGTCATGGTACTGCAGTGCTGGTGTTCGAGGAACCCTTATTTGACTGAATAATGGCCCTAAAGTGCAAGAGTAGGGATGCCGACTTGTCGTCATAATTGTTCCAATGTATGATTAGTTATTGATGTTAATCTCTTACTGTGACTAATTTATAAATTAAATTTTATCAAAGGTATGTACATATAGGAAAAATCATAGCACATATGGGGTTCAGTATTATCCATGATTACAGGCATCCACTGGGGGTCTTGGAACATTGCCACCAGGGATAAGAGGAGACTACTGGATTCACAATGCTGTACAACTATCACCATTTCATTCTATAGCCTTTTTTCATAATCCCAAAAGAAACCCCATACCCATTAACAATCACTCCCCATCCTCTCCCACACCCAGTTCCTGGTAATCACTAATGTACTTTCTGTCTCTACAAGTTTACCAAATCTGTACAGTCCATGTAAATGGAATAGTACAATATGTGCCCTTTTGTGTCTGGCTCCTTTGCTTGGCATAATGTTTTCAAGATTCGCCATGTTGTAGCATGGTCAGTCCTTCACTCCTTTTTACGGCTGAATACTATTCCGTTGTATGTATATACCACCTTCTGTTCATCTATTCAGCAATTGATGGGCATTTGGGTTGTTTCTATTTAGGGACTATTGTAAATAAAGCTGCTATGAACATTTGTGTACAAGTTTTTATGTAAATATACATTGTCAGTTCTCTTGGATATACACCTGTGAATGGAATTGCTGGGTCTTATGGTAATTCTGTATTTAACTTGAGGAGCTGCCAAAATGTTTTCCAAAGCAGCTGCACTATTTTACGTTCCCACCAGCTGTGTATTTTAAGCTGAGTTTTAATTTCTCAATTCCACCAATACTTGTTATTGTCCATTTTTTAATTATAGCTGTTTTTTTTATTATACCCTGAGGGGTATAAAGTGGCATTTCATTATGGTTTTGATTCACATTTCCCTAATGAGTAAAGATGTTGAGCATCTTTTCATGTGATTATTGGCCATCTGCATGTCTTTTTTTTTTTTTTTTTTTTTCTTTTTGAGACATGGTCTTATTCTGTTTCCCAGGCTGGAGTGCAGTGCTGTAGTCACTGCTCACTGCAGCCTCGACCTCTTGGGATCAAGCGATCCTCCTACCTCAGCCTCCTGAGTATCTGGGACTACAGGCATGTGACACCGTGCCTGGCTATTTTTAAAAATGTTTTGTAGACATGAAGTTTCACTATGTTGCCCAGGCTGGTGTATGTCTATTCAAATCCTCATATGATCTGAATGTTAGTGTCGTCCCAAAATTCATACATTGAGACCTGCTGCTGAATGTGATAATATAAAGAGGTTGGGCCTTTTGGTAACTGATAAAGTCATGAGGGCTCTGTCCTCATTAATGAGATTAATGGCCTCATAAAAGAGGTTGAAGGGAGCACTTGCCCCTTCTGCCATGTGTGAATGCCATGAGGAGCCATTCATGAAGCAGAAAGCCCTCATCAGACATTGAGTCTGCTAGTGTTTTGATCTTGGACTTCAGGCCTCTGTTGTTTGTAAATTACCCTGTGTAAGGTATTTTTGTTATAGCAGCAGGAACAGACTAAGACAAATTTGGAGCTGTTTTTAAATTCTGTTATTTTTCTTTTTATTCTTGAGTTGTAAGTATTATTTACATATTCTAGGATAGAATATTATGCAGCTATTAAAAATTATGTCTGCCAATAATATTTAACTATTTGGGGAATGACTGAGCCTGATCTCAAGTTTGCATAAATAAAAATAAGGGTTAAAATAATTCATGGAAATTTTAAGACGTCATCATGGAGGATTATGATTATAGGTGATTTTAATTTTCTTCTCTATGTTTTTCTCTATGTCCTACTTTTTCTGCAATTAGCATGTATTGCCCTAATAAAAGAAAACTAAATATTATTAACTAAAAGTATTCAGATTCAGTAAGGTTGTGCACAGATTTCTGAATTTGCAATAATGTTTGATGATTCTCTTTCTAGGATTATATTGTTAGCAGAGCCAACCCCTTTGGGTAGCTTCAGATTATATCAGGGGAAGTGGCCATATGTTACAGATTGCTCTCTGGAAAATCAGAATTAAAGATATGGGATGTAAACTAATACTGCAATCAAGCTCCTAAGTCTTAACTCTGACTTAGTGAATTGTCACTTAATAAAAACGGGAGAATCCACAGCCCTGGAAATTGGGCATCTCTTTAAGCCAAATCCTACGAGTTGTTCTTCCTCTCCCCAGTGGTGGCCAGTTGGCCTGGGCATAGATCAATTACCATGCACTGTAAAAACACAAGAGGTCAAATGAAACCAATTGACAGGACCATTCGAAATTTAAGCAAAATTCTGCTCCAGAATATTTACGTTTTTAAAATCCTTCAGAATTGCTCAAGTTAGTTGTGGCTTGGCCGTCTTAGTGGGTCCACCATAGACATCCTCAACATCTATGTCCAACTGTCTTAGCAAGTCCACCACACATGTTCTAGACGCCTGTGTGCAATCGCACCTTCTCACAATTCTTTAAAGTCAACCACTGCCCACTCTCCAGCTTACATAACATGGCACATCCGTCTGATATTGGCATTGGAATAATGTGAAGTTCCAAAATGACTTGATTTAGTAATGTTAAAATTAGGATGATTTATTACCAGCATTTATATGTATTTGAGCAAAGGGAAACTCTACTTTTCATAAATTAATTTGTCTAATGTACTTTATACAGGATTTTGCACCATCAAAGTTATATATTTATGAACTCCCTTCTAAATAATACCTTGAATTGATTTAAAATATACAATCCATACTTAGAAAAAATGGGCTATACTTAATAGTGCTAATTTGACCAAATATTATTAGTATTGTTTAATTTAAAAGATAATTGCCATAAACTAATCAGTGGTGACAGAAGTCAGAATAGTGGATACCCCTG
This sequence comes from Theropithecus gelada, assembly GCF_003255815.1. Lineage (NCBI taxonomy): Eukaryota > Metazoa > Chordata > Mammalia > Primates > Cercopithecidae > Theropithecus > Theropithecus gelada. Next base: position 102,281,700 of record NC_037683.1, read on the forward strand.
GGAGGTATCAAATACAAAAGAAATACAAAAGAACTCAGGGGGTGGGACTGGAAATTTGCTTTAGATCTTAGTCTGCTGGTGTTTGCATGGGTGTGATGTGTGTATAAATATGTGTTCATTGAGCTGATTATTTAAGGTTTTGTGGTTTACTATGTATGTCGTGCTCAATATAAAAAACTTAAAAATCGTTTATTTTAAGGGATCCCTTGAAATTATTTTTTTTCTAATGCTCACCTTTTTCTGATAAATAATGTATGTTCATTGCAGAAAATTTTGGAAAATACAAACAAGCATCAAAAAATTAAAATCATTCATAATCAATCCCCCCAGAATAACTTGGTATTACGAGAATGTTGTCTGATGCCCTACTTATAAGGCAGCAGCCACTGGGAGCTTTTTTGAACATCGCCTACTTCAACACTAACACCACAAACATCACCTACCCCAACATCCACGCTGCTCTCACTCAAAATGTTTCATCCACGCTGCTCTCACTTAAAGCATTTCAAAACTCCTCCCTGGTTATCACCTTGTCCTTTGCTCTCTGTGATTGGCTCATGCTGTTACCGCTGTGGCCCCAAAAGTCATTTCCCAAAGCTGTAAAGCTGAGAACCCTTATTCGGGCCAGGGAGGGCCCTCAGTCATCCAGCTTTCACCCCAGCAAGTCTCAACCTCCTGTCCACCTCGGGGGTGGCAAGAACGGTGCTGCGACATCACCTTCAGCAGAACAAATTTCATATGAGCTAAGAGGCTGAGCTGACACTCGGCTGGAGTTACTATCATGTGATATCACACTACTCTCTCTTGAATAAAGGAAATATGACTAAAGGCGAGGTTGGCCCTGACTCATGGGACTTTGGAGAAGTGAGCTCTGGGTTTAACAATAGGACCGGGGATGGCTCAGACTACAGACCCTCAGTGAGCCTCTGCCACCTGCCAGGCACTCTGCAGAGCCTTTCACAGACATTCCCTTCATTCCTCCTGATGACCTCATAAAGAGAGTGCTGCCATTACACCCATTTTACAGATAGAGAACTTGAGGTGCAGGTGCACCTCCATATGACAGGCATCATCCAAGGGAAGTGGAAGGCTTAAAGCAAGCTGGTCCAACCCTTGGCCCATGGGCTACATGCGGCCCAGGATGGCTTTGAATAGTGGTTACCCCTGGGAGGTTACCAACTGGTTAGAAGCCATTCTGTTTCTTAAAACATTATGAGATTTTTTGTGTGTGTGATTTTTTTTTTTAGCTCATCAGCTTTCATCAGTGTTAACGTATTTCATGTGTGGCCCAAGACAATTCTTCTTCCAATGTGGCCCAGGGAAGCCAAAAGATTGGACACTCTGATTCAGAGCTAAGTAAAGTTGTCCATGTGTCCAGAGTCCCAGTACCCGCTGCTAAGGGTGAAGTCAACTCCGAGCCGGAATGCATGTCAGCAGCCCGGCACACAGGTCCTGTGAGGAGGGGATGCCCCATGGTGTTTTGGGCATGGAAAGAGGGTTGGGTGTGAAAAGTGGTGCCCCCCTACTTTTGGTTTTCCAACCTCCTTTTCCAGGCTTTTCTCAGCTTCCATATGTTACGTCAGGCAAAAAATTAGCTATTCCCCTGATGATGTATCTATTTCCTCAGCTACTAAGACAACTCCCATTTAAATATCTCCCCTCACAGAGAAAATTATACTAATATAAATGCCATATAGGTGTTCATCAAAAGACCTAGGATGCCTTTGTAAATGTGAGCTGGTGGCGTGTGTCATCGGTCTCATGTACGACAAGGAAGCTGAGTCAGAGAGAGGAAGTATGACTGGGGTGTGGTTAAAAGTAAACCACTGTGCTTGATTTCATCTGAAAATCACATCAATGCAATAGACCACATCTGCTATCCAAAGTCAAAGGAAAAGAGCAAAGGAATATTCCAAAAATACATATTGGTATTATGGCTAATGCCACGTTCTAGCTGGTGGGTGAGGCAGATAAAACTAAGCAGCCATCTTCATTCCACTGTACTTCCACTTCTATTCTCATTTTCACTCTGCCACTAAGCTGGCTGCTTAGCCTTAGAAAATTCGTTATCTCCCCTTGAGCACTGCTTTTCTTCACCACACCCCGCAAAAAAGACTGCTGGTCAGGATGACCCTGTGTGGCCTGCTGACCCCCTCTCTGTGCAGCTGAAGCCAGTGCTACCAGCCAGGTTCTCAGTGCTGTTGCTGGTTCGACGGAGCCAGCCTTGGGCCCCAGTCTCAATACAAACCTCCATTTCACTGAGTCGGACCATTTCTGAATGCTTGGCTTGCGTTCTACCCAATGCCACAGGCCCTTAATTCTTGGAGCCGGCTTCTCTCTCTTTGCTCTTAGGGAACAACCATTTAGTCATGTCCAGTCTGGTGTGAATGACCAAGAAGAAGTCCAGTTGTCTCTGAAGCCTGGGCAAGAATGATGGTCTTGGGGGTCTCCTCAGTTCCCTAGTCCATTGCTTCTCCATCCTTACAGGATGTGCGAGTGTCACCCAGACCTCACAGGACTGCTTCCAGCTCCATTCCTAATGGAATGTCAGTAAGGTCCTTCTATCACCAGCCAATATGCTGGACTTGTTCTTGAGTGCCATTGAGCCCAAAAGGCCACCCTAAGTAGCCCATTGGAGAAGAAATACCAGCTGCTGACTCTGGCGTCAGCTCAGCCCCTGAACATGTAGTTGGCAAATCATCATCTACCTGCTTCTCCACCTGGTCACATTCACAAGGACTTTCCCTGCCTTGGGTTTTTCCCTCCTAAATCCCTACTGATTGTCAACCCAGCTCTGGTTAACTGACTTGGCACCTGAGGGTTCATCTGTTATAAATGTCTCTAGCACAAGAAATTCATGCCACCCCATCTACCTCTTTGCAGAAGAAAATTGTTCCTATTAAGCTTTTAAATTCCATATTTTCTCATCAATGGATCTGATTCTTACTGTCATCCAGGGTATTTTTGTGGTTTCTTCCAGCCTAAAACCCATGAATCTACACCCATAGCAAAAATATTTATGTTTCTGAGGCCTCCTGGCATTTGTGCCCTTATAGAGTACCCTCCCCCACTGAATGTGGCTGACCCATGTGACCAATAAAATACTGTGAAGGTGACAGTGTGTACTTCCCAATGCTAGGTCATAAAGATATTACTGCCTTGATTGCTGCACACTCTGGCAGAAGCCATCCACCATGTTATATCAACACTCAAGCATTCCTATGGGAAGAATATATAGTGGGCCATGTAGAAAGGAACGGAGCCCTCCTGCATATAGCCAGATATCACCTGCCAGTCCTGGGAGTTCACCATCCTGAAGTGGATCCTCCAGCCCCGGTCAAGCCTTCGGACGATTACAGTCCTAGCTGACATCTAGTAACTTCATGGAAGACCCTGGACTGAAACTGAACTGAAACATCATAGATATGATTAAGCTAAGGATCCTTAAAACAGGGCAGGAACGCCTCTTAGGAGCCTGTGGTCCCCCCACCGACATAATTTTTTTTAACCTTAAGTGCATTCAAAAAATTCCAGACACCTAACTAGTCCTAAAAAAGTAAATAAAAATTTAACAAACCACAACAATAACAACAACAACAACAAAAATGTAATAGCCAAACAAAGTCACAAGATGTTTGGTTCCCTGTAAAAACCAAAGACAGCATCTTAAAATATGTCCCTGAGTTGTGTTCCAGAAACTAGACTCCCACCAAATGGAGCCACTGGCACACAGATCTCAGATAAGGAGAAGCTGAGGACTCAACTCTGATTGCTATTCTTTGTTCTAAATTTCTTCCTAAAGGGCCTGGAGAAGATCATGCCCATGAACCAGAGCTCACCTTCTTTTCTGCTGATCATACATTCTGAGACAAAGCTTTGCCTCCTTAATCACAAATCAGAAAATTTTGGAATCCACCTATGACCTGTGGGCCTCTGCTTGCAGATGTCCTGTCTTTTTAAGTCAAACCAATGTATAGCCTCCCTGTGTTGATTTATGACCTTGACTATAACTTTTGCCTCCCTGCCTCCATAAACCCTTACCTTTAAGCCATCTGGGAGGTTGGGTCTCAAGCATAAGCTACCCAATTCTCCTTACTTGGCACCCTACAAGTAAGGGTTAGACTTAATATCCTCCCACTAACACCCTCCTTTCTCCCATTACAAAACTCAATAAATATTTGGCCCTACTGCACCAGGTGAGTGGACCCCAGTTCAGTTCAGTAGCATCCTGAGATAGAAAGATCATTCTGGATTATTGGGTGACCCATACATGTAACTACAGGGTCATTATAAGAGATAAGCAAAGGAAAATCCAATCACAGATGAGAAAAAGACAACATGACAGTGGAAGCAGAGATTAATGTGGCCACAAGCCAAGGAATTCTCACAGCTAGAAGCCTTAGAAGCTGCTGGAGACAAGATGCAGACTCTGCCCTGGAGCCTCCAGAACAAATGAGCCCTGCAGATACATTGATTGTGGTCCTGTAAATCTTAGGGCAGACTTCTGACCTCCAGAACTGGAAGATAAATTTCTGTTGTTTTAAGTCACTAAATTTGTGGTCATTTGTTAGATTAGCAACAAGAAACTAATATATTGCCAAAATGTTTTTTTAATTTTTGTCAATCTTCCTAAATTTAACAATTTTTTTTTTTATTCAGGATCTCTCTCTGTTACCCAGGATAGAGTGCAGTGGTGCAATCATAGCTCACTACAACCCCCAACTCCTAAGTCCAAGTGCTCCTCCTGCCTCAGCCTCCTGAGTAGCCGGGATTACAGGCATCCTGCCACCAGGCCAAGCTAATAAAAAAAAATTTTTTTGCAGAAATAGGATCTGGCTATGTTGCCCAGGCTGGCCTCAAACTCCCAGCCTCAAGTGATCCTCCCACTTTGGCCTACCAAAGTGCGTGGGATATGTATAGGTGTGAGCCACCATGCCCAGGCTGGTGTATCAATTTTAATTTTTTTTTTCAAAAAATCTGATTGTGGTTTCGTTGATTTTTTTCAATTGATTTTCTATATTTAATTTTATTGATTTCTGCTTTTATCTTTGTTATTGCCTTCCTTCTGCTTGCTTTCATCCTTTTTTTAGTTTCTTGAGGTAGACATTTGGATTATCGATTGAAGAACTTTTCTGTTTTCTAAGGTAAGCATTTGGTGCTATAAATTTTCCTCTTTGCACTGGTGCCATGTCTCATATATTTTGACATGTTGTAGCTTCATTTTCATTCAATTCTATGTATTTTTTGTATTTCCTTTGAAGCTTCTCCTTTGTCTCATTAATTATTTGCAGCCATGTTGTTTAATTTCAAAGTTTGGAGATTTTCTTACTGTTTTTCTATTACCAATTATTAATTTAGTTCCATTTTAAATTGAATTTCATTGTGATCAGAGAACATGCTCTGTATGACTTTAATTCTTTTAAACTTGGTTAGATTTGTTTTATGACCTAAGACATGGTATATCTTGGTGAAGGTTTCACGGACACTTGAAAAGAATGTTTATTGTGCTGTGATTTTGTGGAAGGCTCTATGTATGTCTATTAGATCCTGTTGGTTCGTTATTTTGTTCAGCTTTTGTCCATCCTTGTTTATTTTCTGTCTAGTAGTTCCATCAATTGCTAGTAGTATCAATTACTAGATTATTCTGTCTAGTGGGCTGCTGAAGTCTCCAACTGTAATTGCGGATATATACATCTTTCTTGTGATTGCTTCTGTTACAAGGACGGGTTCATATACACGTTTTGTTTCACCAGGCTCTTCTCACTCAACAATCCCTTGTAAAAATCTTTTCAAATCAACCGTAATACGACTCTAGGTCACTTTTAGAAATGGCTACATAGTACTATTTCATAGTGTAAATGTACCAGAATTTACCCTACCACTCTATAGTGCGACCTTTGCTTTGTTGGGTGGGCAACATAATCCCCAGTGAAAATTCCACTGGCTTTCTCAGTCACAAGCCTGAATTTTGATGACAGAGGCTGACAGTTGAAAACTCATAGTAGTTAAGTGGACCATAGTGTATAGTAGGGGCTAGAAGGGTGCGGGGTAGACATGAGTCTGTATTGAGCCTTTTGAGAAAAGAATTGTGACATTGAAAACCATCAGTAATTCTGCTTGTAGGTCATAATAAGCCATAAAGAAAACTCTACCATCTTTTCTTTAAAAAAGAGTAGTGGTATCCTAGACAAAGATTAAATTATCTCTTAGTCATGTAGGCATATGAACTAAAGACCCAAATTATTCTTAGGATAGGAAAAAATTCTACAGATAGAATATAGGCCAAATCTGGCCAACACAGTAATTCAACCTTATTCCTTACTATGAGCAGGGTCTCTTAAATTTAATTTACAAACCAGAATGTAAACAATAAGATAATCTAGATATAATGGGATCGCAACTGTTGCGGAAGTAAGAAATGTTTGGCTTGGAGAAGAGAAGGCTAAGGAAAAACACCTGTTTAGCTACTTCAAGGACTGTCATCTGGTAAGGAAGGAGCTCCATTCTGCCGGGTTTGAGAGGGCAAATGTCACCCAGATGGAGGGGGGTTGTATTAGTCAGCGTTCTCTAGAGGGACAGAACTAATGGAATAGATACATATATATAAAGGGGAGTTTATTAAGTATTAACTCGCACAATCATAAGGTCCCACAATAGGCCGCCTGCAAACTGAGGAGAAAGAAGAGCCAGTACAAGTCCCAAAACTGAAGAACTTGGAGCCAGATGTTCATGGGCAGGAAGCATCCAGCACAGGAGAAAGATGTAGGCTTGGAGGCTAGGCCAGTCTAGCCTTTTCACGTTTTTCTGCCTGCTTTATATTCTAGCCATGCTAGCAGCTGATTAGATGGTGCCCACCCAGATTAAGGTCTGCCTTTCCCAGCCCACTGACACAAATGTTCATCTCCTTGGGCAACACCCTCACGGACACACCCAGGATCAATACTCTGCATCCTTCAATCCAATCAAGTTGACAGTATTAACCATCACAGAGGTCATGGAGTGCAAGGCACAATGGCCAGCAACACACTGGTCACTTGGTTCAATAGGGAAATCCCGGCCATGGGAGGACTTCACACAGAGCCTGCTTCCCGAGGATTTTAACCTTGACTGAGTGCATTCCAACTCTAAGGGGCTACAGCCCATGTTACAGACAAATGACAGCTGATATGTAGTGTCAGGTGTCCCTGACTACAGCCATTCTTCAGTGGCACATCTTCCCCATCCCCTTGGCAAACACTGCACCCTCCCACCTCCAAGGAGCTTCTCACTCTGATTCTCCTGCTGTGAACACGCTCCACTCCTCCACCTACCCAGATCTGGATAGTCCTTCCAGATCCAGAATAAATCCCACCTCCTCAGTGAGGCCTTTTCTGATAACCCCAGCCCACCACTTATCTCTTACCATGTAATTAACACCTTTTTAGAACGTAGATTTTTTTTTCCCATTCAACTGAATTAAAAGTTCCTTTTAGGCAATCACCCTGCACCTCTTCAACAACCTACAATACCTTCCAACAACAAGACGTGTAATTGAGCTTTCAAAAAATACTTGTTGATCCATTCATTTCCCCCTTTCTTTTTCATAAATCCATGTAATTTTAATTAGAGGTGGGGGCAAGTGAAAGTGTTAAAGAGTTTAGCTTTCTGTTAGGAAATGTGCTGGTAAAATTTGGCTATACAATGTTTTAACTTAAAAATGATCTCTCCTGGCTGTCATTAAAGTTGACTCTCTTACCGAAACCTTTCTGTAATTAGCTGTCAAGAGAAAGGACAGGAGAACACAGAATTCAAGGGTCTGCTAACAGTGCTTTCCAACTACCAAACAGCCTTTAAAGATTTTGGGTGGGCTGTGGCATACATAGTTCATGGAAGGAACAATTACCAAGGAATTTACTAATTGAACAGAATTCAAAATGTGCCTCCATGGAATTATGTTCTTAATCCCCAGCAGTATACAAATAGGCCCCAAGTCACCTTCTGGACCAGTCGCTGTTGATCAGGCACATCCTCCAGTGCCCTGCAGCCGGCTCCCATTCCTCTGTCGTCAGTCGCATATTAAGTATTCATCACAGGCTCCTTCTCCAGGGAAGCCTTGGGAGAGGCTGGCTGATAGAGTTTGGATCTGGCCCCCACCCAAATCTCACGTTGAAATATAATCCCCAGTTTTGGAGGTGGGTGCTGGTGGGACCCGACAGGATCACGGGAGCGGGTTTCTCATGAATGGTTTAGCACCACCCACTTCGTGCATCCCCACCATGCTGTTCTCGCGATAGTGAGTGAATTCTGGTGAGAGCTGGTCATTTAAAAGTGTAGGCGCCCTACTTCTCTCTCTCTCTCACTCCAGCTTCTGCCATGTGCCTGCTCCCTGCTTCACCTTCTGCTGTGAAGTCTCCCCAGAAGCTAAGCAGATGTCCACATCATGCTTCCTGTACAACCTACAGAGCCAGTTAAACCTCTTTTGTTTATAAATTACCCAGTCTTGAGTATTTCTTCACAGCAATGCAAGAATAGGCTAATACATTGGCTGAACACCTGTCCCACAATCCATGGCCTTACATCATGTCGTTGTCAGCTCAGGCTCCCATAACAAATATACCACAGACTAGGTGGCTTAAACTACGAACATTTATTTTTCATTCTGGAGTCTGGATATCCTAGATCAAGGTATTGACAGATTCAGTGTCTGGTGAGGGCTCGCTCACTGGTTGCAGAAGACTGTCTTCTTGCTGCATCCTTAACATGGTAGAAAGAGGGCAAGCAAGCTCTCTGGGACCTCTTTTATAAGGGCACTAATCCCATTCATGAGAGCTCCACCCCTATGATCTAATCACTTTCCAAAGGCCTCACCTCCTAACACCATCGAATTAGGGGTTAGGATTTCAACAGATGAATTCCGGGAGGACACAGACACTCAGTTCATAACACACCACATATCAAAACTCATGGTCTGATGCTACACACATGTAAGCCCATCTAGATTATGGTTTCCCTGAGAGTGGGAACTATTCATCCAATTCATCTTAGATTATCCAGGGCTCCGGCATTGGGCATCTGGTAGAGCCTTGCTTCATATGGATTGACTTGAAGGCTACAGAGCTCTGGAGACCCTGAGCAGAGAACACCAGCTGCCCGAATGGCAGAGGCAGGAGAGAACAGTTTGCTTATGTGAGCTTAGTCTTGAAGGCCAAAGAGGATTATTTTAGGCCAAGATGAGAAGCGGCCCAGAGGGGAAGAGTTTGAGCTAAGCCCAGAAGTGCAACTGGTTTGGGAGAAAACAAGTTTCTCCTTATGGTTGGAGTATCGGGGTAGGGGTGCAGAAGATGAAGCTCCAGAAGTCAAATGAAGCCAAACTGAAAGTTTTTACACTCATAATAAGGAATTTGGATTGAATTTTGTAAGCAAGGCAAGCGAGCAGCAGACAGCTTTTAATTAGGCAGATGAGATGACAGACACGTATTTTAGAAAGATAAATAATTCACCACAATTACAGAAAAAGGTGAAAAATGCATATTTACCTTACTAGATGCTGAAAAAAACCGGATTTAATTCAGCAACCATTTCAGATTTCTAAAAAACTAGGATCATAGGAAAATTTTCTTAACTTGTAAAAATGTATGTAATCGTAAATATTCTTGATATTTGAATACAGAAGAACTCTCTGTAGCCAGGAGCAAGAAAGTAGCCTTCACCAATAGAATTGATGACTGTACTCAAAACCCCAGCCAAGGCAATAAGAGAAGGAAAGGAATAAACTTATTATACACACAGTGAAAAATGTCTGTCCAAGTGGAAAGATGAATATAGAAAAATATTCGCTATTTTATAATTTGTAAGAAATTAGAAACTGTCTACCTGTGTAACAACAGGGAACCGTTGGAATAAATTTTAGTTCACCCATAATTTGAGTGCCAAGTGAATGCCAAAAAAAGAGAGAGAATTATAGGTACTAATATTGAAAGATCTCCAAAGCATATAAAGTTAGAAGAGCAAGTCACAGATCAATATATGTAGAATGTTTTGTGTTGTGTAAACGAAAAGAAGAAAAGATGAAAGAAAGAAAAGAAAAAGACGTGTGTGTATGTGTGTGTACACACCCTAGAAATATAAGTAGCAGATAATTGTTGCGGATTATCTCTGAGAAGAATAAAATTAGTAAGTGTCAGGAAGAGAGCTGAGAGGAAACTTTCACTTTTCACCCCAAATAGTTGTGTATTGTTTGAAACATTTCAGAGAGGTAATATCATTTTTTTCTCTTATTTAATAAGAAAAGTCTTTCCCAAAGCAATTTTCTGGAAAGATCAGTAGTTTATTGCAATCATCAAGGCAAAGAAAAGAAAAATGGTGAGGGCATGAATCAGAATAAAAGGAAGGAAAAAGAAGAAAAATGTGAAACCCTTTAGAGGTGGAAATGAGAGGTTGGTGACTGAACAGATGTAAGAGGCTTAGAAAAAGGACGTGTTCAGCAATGACTTGGGGGTCTCAGATTTGGGGAGAGGATGAACAGTGACACCTGAACAAGAAACAGATGCCAGAGGGAAAAATCGTGAATTTATTTTGAGACATGCTACACTTAAGAGGCCTCCGAAATGGTAGATGGGCAGGTTGCACCACCAGTTAGCGACACAGACCTGGGTAGATGTCTCAGTAGCCTTGAGTCCATGACGCTTGTCTCTGCTTCCAATCATCACTCCTAATTGTCTTCTAATTGCCTCTACTTTAATTCTTACTTTTCCAATCATTTCTCCACACAGAAGATAGAATAACCTTTGGGAAGTTGCCAGTGGCTTCCCACCACACTTGCCAAAGTTCAGTGAGCTGTAGATCTGACCCCACACCCTGTCTGGTTCCACACACTCCAGCCAAGCAGGCGCACTCTGCTTCTGTCACCTCCTCTAGATGGGCCCACGCAATCAGGCACTGACACCTACACACACATGTCCCACCTGCCTGCCAGATAATCCCACCCGTTATTTCGGCTCCATTTCAGTATCATCTCCTGGGAGAAGCCATCCTTGATTTCCACGTCACCACCACTAGCGTGGCTCCTGGTATTTTCTCTCATCCGTCTCCCCCACTGGCACTGAAGGAGCAGGAAGCAAACAATTCACCACTCTATCGCCAATCCTAGCACAGGCCTAGCACAGAATAGGGGTTCAATAGATACTCGTTGAATGAAACAATTGATTTTAAAATTGATGAAGGAATACACTAGTCAATGGGTGAATGGGGAGGGCAAGACTTGAAAAAAAATCCAGAAACAAAGATGGAAAGATAACAGGACTGCACAAGAACCAAAGGACAAAACACTTCAAGGCCGAGACTGGGAGTCCTCCAGGGAGAGGACAACAGTATCGGGGTCTGCGGGGAGGGAGGTCAGGCTGCAAAAGAATCGAAAAGGGGTTTAGATTTCATATGAGGGGGCACTGATGGACCTTTTCCAGATCACTATCCACGGACCGAGAGAAGCCGATCACTGCATATTGATGTGAATAAGAAGAGAGGAAGTGAAGTGGGAAGGAAAGGATGCACAAGGGAAGAGAGAGGGCTTCGAGTGGAGGCAGGATGGGAGGAAGGCTGATTTAGCGGGGAACAGACCTAAGGAGTGTGTCCCTCTCCCTGTATATGTAATTATAAGACAAGCAAAGATAGTAAGTACTAAAAACACAGAACCTCCTAATGACTGTATTACACATTGCTGCTGTCTGCACCTTAAGGTTGAATTCACTGTACCGTGTGGTGTAGACGCTACCAGCTGAGCTACTGCATTCCTCTTCCTGCCTCCCAGTGGCAGCAGGGCAGTGGTTCTTCACAGCACAAAAACTGGCAAAACTTCAAATCATGACTTTTTTGTCCCAACAGCCAGAGATGTTAACCATTGGCCAGCACACCCCTGCCCTGGGGGTCCAGCAGGAGGGAGGGAAGGAGGGCAATGAGGGGGACGGGGTTGTGGTCAACACCCGGACATCAGAATTCTCCCCTCTGGCTGTTAAGTTGTGAGTCTTATTTTCTCCTCTCACCTGAGTTAATAAGTCATTCTGCAAATGAGGTTCTTATCTATTACAGGAGTTGCTACTTCCAGTGAAAAAAGTCACAGCTCAGTTCTCTACATAGTGCAGCCATCACCTCCTTACAAATAACAATCCTTTAAAAAGCAGTTTCTCTATCCCAGAGACCAGAGGAGACCCTGGAGGACTCAGCCCTAAGAAGGGGTGAGGTGGGCTGACCAAGCAAGGGGTACCATGATCCCATCAGTCATATGGACGTGGAAAGTCAGAGGACGAAAGGAGGCTTCTCAGCATGTGGGAAGCAGGAGGGACTCAGGGGCACCTGCCAGGCCCTGGGCCCTGCCAGCTCACCCACTTGACCAGTGACCTTCTGTTCTCAGCCCAGCTTCCCGAAAGAGGCGCCACCCTGCCTGGTTCCCTTTTCTGAGAGTACTTATTTGCTATTTGTTCTTTAATTTGGTCAAACCCAAATAGAAACATGCACCAATATACTTTTTAGAACTTCCATGATAGCAAACCTTAAATTGAGAAAATCACATCTGTAAATTATTATTATTGTTATTATCGTTTGCAGATTAGGGGGAAAACCCCATGGCTTTTCCATTTTGCTGGTGAAACACCTTGACACAGAAGCGTGTTTCCCCTCCTGGGTGCCTCTGCCTCCTGTGACTCAAAAGCATCAATGTAAGGTGGCTACATGTCCTGCTGCTGGGCTTGCCCCCACCTCGAGGGACTGTATCAGGTGTGATGCCAGGGGCAGGCAGCCACCTGGGTCCCCACACCCTGAACCAGCTTGTGAACCACAGCCATGGGCCCTTGCCACTTAGCCCCATAAAGACCTACTCACAGCTCCCCTTGTGGACAGTCACAGTTTATCTGTCTTATAGCTCAGACCCCTACTCTAGCATCCATCTATAGTAAACCCTGAACAAACATTTGAGGAATTTAAAAATGTTTCTCTATTTGGGTCGGGTACGGTGGCTCATGCCTGTAATCCCAGCACTTTGGGAGGCTGAGGCAGGCGGATCACTTGAGGTCGGGAGTTCGAGACCAGCAGACCAACATGGAGAAACTCTGTCTCTATTAAAAATACAAAATTAGCTGAGTGTGGTGGCGCATGCCTGTAATCCCAGCTACTTAGGAGGCTAAGGCAGGAGAATTGCTTGAATCCGGCAGGCAGAGGTTTCTGTGAGCCAGGATCGCACCATTGTACTCCAGCCTGGGCAACAAGAGCAAAACTCTGTCTCAAAAAAAAAAAAAAAAAAAAAAGGTTTCTCTATTTGATACCCAAAGGAACAGTAATAAAATCTGAGACTCTTTCAGACAAGTTTATCTGATCATTCCTTATCCCGTATTTCCATATTGTTAGGAAACAGAAATCCCTACAAGTGGTTCAGGTCAGTTAGTGGCTACTGTAGAAAATACTTCTAGAGTTTACGTGTATTTCGGAGGGTGAATTGTATATGTCCACTTGACTGAGCTATGAGATGCCCAGATATTTGGTTAAACATTATTCTGGTGTGTCTGTGAGAGTTTTTTCCTTTTTGATAACATTAACATTTGAATCAGTAGTAGACTGAACAAACAGATGGCCCTCCCCAATTTGTGTGGCTCTTCTCCAATTCGTTGAGGGCCTGAATAAAACAAAAAGCCTGACCCCTCCCCTGGATAACAGAGAATTCCTCTTGTTGGTCTTCCAGCTGGGACACTATTTTGTCCCGCCTTCAGATCAAACTGAAACATTGGCTCTTCCTGGGTCTCAAGAGGCCAGCATCAGAACTGGAACTGACACTATCAGCTTTCCTGGGTCTGGCCCACCCTGCAGACCTTGGGACTTGCCTGCCTCCAAAATTATGCAACCCAATTCCTTATAATAAATCCCTTTTATTATAAGAAACTCTTGGTTCTGTTTTTTTCTGAAGAACCCTGACTAATACTATTAAAAACAACTTGGGAGAACACCCATTTCCAGAAGGCTCTTCAGATACTGGAAGAGGCCCTGCAGATACTGGAAGAGGACACTGAGCAGAGGAGGCTCCTCAGATACTGGAAGAGGACACTGAGCAGAAGAGGTTGGGAGGTGCGCCTCCCACCTCCCCACCTGAAGGCTAGGAGGCCTGCCCCTCCTCACAGCTCACAGTGCTTCCTGGGGACCACAGAGTCAAATCTAGGACGTCTGAGCACACTTGGAACCCTGAACCACTTGGCCATATTTGATATCACTGTTAAGCCCAAGGCTGCAACTTATTCGTCAAGAACATGGTGTGTTCTCCAAGCACCGAGGCGGAGGCGCCATCCAGACCTGCACAATTCTAGGGCCCCACTAACACACTTGTAAGTTCATTCCTGAAGGACAGTCACCATGGACCAACTTGAGGTCCTCATTCCCACTGCGTGAGGAGTGCCTTCATGTCTAGAAGGAATGTGGACATCCAGGCCACTGCTTGACCCACACCAGGGCAAAGACAGGCCCACACAAGTCCACAGAGGAGCAGCAGGCAAAACCTGGAAGTCTGGAAACCGCTCCTAAACAGTGCAGGGTGGGGTGGCGTGCAGATGGCACTGAACCGATGGCTGTTGAAGTTGGGTGGTGGGTGATGTGTCCCTGGGGCCTCATTTTACCATTCTCTTTATTTTGTTGTGTTTATATGTTTCGTATGTTGATGTATGTTTTAAAATCCTCATAATAAATGTTTGAATTTTATAAAAGGGTGTTTTACAAGGCATGTTGCAAGGTTGGCAGGTGACCTTGCAAGACAGGCAGGGCTGCAAGCAGAGGAGGTAGAGATCAGTGTGAGGTGGGTTAGGCTCCCTCACCCCTCATGTCATGTCAGGGATGGGCAGGACGAATGGGCTCAAGGCTGTCGTTCTCCTGCTGCCAGTTTTTAGGGGCCTCTTCTGCTGAGTGGGTTGTGGAGGTCTTTTTGTTAAGAAGACCCGAGGCATCCAAACGAAGACTCAAGGAGGGAGAGGCAGCAAGGAGGGATGCGCTAAACCCTGGGTGGTGAGGGAGCTCTTTGGTATTCGACATGGTACAGCCCAAGGGCACATCCAGGAACTAAACCATGTGCCTGGCAGGGGCCAACCTGTATTTTTGCCAGCCTGAAGCACAGCTCATGCAGTCAAAATCAGCAGGGAGGGCCCACCATGGCCAGAAGAGAAACCTGCACTACTCACTTTAATCTTAGAAAGACGCCTGTGCACGCCGAGCACAGTGGCTCATGCCTGTAATCCCAGCACCTTGGGAGGCTGAGGCAGGCAGATCACTTGAGGCCAGGAGTTCAAGACCAGTCTGGGCAACACAGGGAAGCCCCATCTCTACAAAAAGTAAAACAATTAGCCAAGCATGGTGGTGTGTGCCTTTGTCCCAGCTATTCGGGAGACTGAGGTGGGAAGATAGCTTGAGCCTGGGAGGTCGAGGCTACAGTGAGCCATAATCATGCCACTGGATTCCAGTCTGGGTGATAGAGTGAGACTCCATCTCTAAAATAAAAAAAATGCATATGCTAGGGAATAATGGAATACAGTTGGCCCTCCAAATTCATGAAAATATTTTTTAAATACATGATAAAAATAACAATACAAAAATAAAAAATAACACAAATCAAACAATGCAGTATAACAAATATTTGTGTAGCATTTACATTATAATAAGTATTAGTAATCTAGAGATATTACAATTATAGTAGACAGTATATGGAAGATGTGCCTAAGTTATTTGCAAATACTGCATCAGTTTATATCAGGGACTTGAATATGCTCAGATTTTGGTATCCATGGGGTTCCTGGAACCAATCCCCCTTAGATCTCGAGGGATGATTGTACACAAATCCCTCATAATTCACTTACATTTTGTCCATCTTCTGGAGGGGCAATAAGTCATTGTGAAGGGCTGAGTCTTCCAGGCAAAGAACGCTCAAAACAGCTACGTTTTCATTGTTTTATCTTAAGAAATAAAAGCCTTCTGTGACTCCTGCTTTGGTAAAAACTGTAAGAGGCCCAGAGTATACAGTGCCTCTACTAAATACCACCTTGGGGGTAAATTCTTTGTCAACAGAGCTAGAACCATATTTTGATTTTTCTTTTAAACAGAAAGTTTCTATTTGGGCAGGTGGCAGTGGAAATTTTTAATGTTTGCAAAGCAAAAAGCACTATTGTCAGTAGATTGCCAAGCAATTATATTTAATGGAATTTGATAAAATGAAGTTTGTCAGAATGACCTCAGAGTAGAGAGCATTTCTGATGTGAGGCTGGGTGAAGGCCAAGTTCCAGAGTTTGAAGGGTTCATACAAGTTTAAATTCTTGAAATTTGGAATGGACTCTTTGCTTCTTTTTCTGCCTATTCAATAGACAAACATGAGGAAAGCCTTTTTTGAGGGGTTCTCCACTTTGGGAAAACCATGCATTTCAGATAATATCTGAGGATGGCTTCAAGTCGGAAGTAAGCAGCACTATAACAATGAGCTCTTTGAACATTTTTCTTCTTGGTTTTGAGGAGCTTCAGATATCCAGACAGCTGCTGGGGCGTCAGGCACCTGCAAGCACCAATGGACCGGGTAAGGCACCTGTTCGAGCTGTCTCCTCAACTTCTCTTTCCTGCAGCTTCTTCCAGCATCCAGGCTTCAATGCAGATCCTCACAGGCACCTGGGCTCATGGCTAGAAACCCAAATCTTCACTAAATGGCAGTGGTATTTGCCAGACCAGCTGTGGTGCAGAGTAAGGTGTGTCTGAACTCAGAATCTATAGATCATAGAATCCATGAATCTAACTAAACTGCTGCCACCTGCCTTAGAAAAAGACCTCAGCCAGAGGTGCCATCCAGTGTTGAGAAGATGCTCGCCAGCCAAGAAGAGCAGTGGTGGTCCCCTCTTCCAGACATGTCAGATGTACAGGAGGGCTGAGGTATATCCGGCACCTTCTCTCCAACTCTCCTCACAAAGATGAAGAAGACTAGCATGGCCTGTAACCATGGAAACATGGCCTTTGGCCCCTGGTATCTCACTGGGGGTCAAGTGGTCCAAACAGGGGTGCCTAATCCCTCTCACCCCAGTGTAACTGGTGCCACTCTGCTTATTTATAACCATGACTGCTCTGCAACGGTGAAGTGGCCACTCAGGGAAAATTCACCAATTCTAGCACTGGGAGACATGGACTAATGACTCCCAGTGGACCCTCACATTGTCACACTGTTGTTGTTTTGGTGGGGAGGAGAGAGGCGAAATCACAATGGGGTCAAAATATTTTGTTTTGTTTTTTAACTCACAGAACATAAGTAATTATGAATTTGTAAGACCAAAACCAACTTGTAAGGCATATTGTGCAGCTGCACATCCCCACACCCCTGTGACACACACACACAGACACAGAAACACACACACATGATGGTCAACATCCACCCACTCAGTAGGCTGTTCCTATGCTCACTGCCTCCCACCTTAAAGATATTATTTATCCACCACATATTGTAGAACTCTTATGATAAACTGCAAAATTGCCCTTTACCCAGGAAACACACATAACTGGTTACTGCTTTCCATTGCATCTGCAACCATTTTATTTGTGAATTAAATAATTCACTACCTCTATTACCCTTGGGTATTTTCATTGAACATGCTGGCTCCTCCTTGTTGCTTTCCTCTGAGCCCCACCATGGACTTGGGTCCTTGCACTGCAGGGTCTGGCCCTGGCCCCCGTGATCCAGCAGGTGTCCACCAGGTGAGCACACTCCTGATACTGCAGTGTGCTTCCCTGGGCCCATCTCTTCCAATTACATTAGACGCTGGAGCAAAAAACGATACCGATCCTGAAGCCACCATTTCTGCCTCGGCCAGGCCCCCAATCCATAGAGACCAACCCCAGCACAACCCTGCCTTCAACTTACTGCAGCCGGGGACAGCCAGGTCCAGAGAGGTGAGCTGACTGCTCTAGCCCCACACTAAGGTGGTGGTGGAGCTGCAGCCCAGGTGTCCTGCCTTTCACCAGTCCAGGACCTTCACCAGCCCGGGTGTCTGCTCTAATCTCCCCTACCCTAAGCCAGGCACGGCAGGCCAGCAGCACCAGCACATCCTGCAGGGCTAGCCTGTTGGCTGGAAAGCCAGTCTTCCAAGTGGGTTCACGTGTTTGCTGCCCAGGCTTTCTGTTCCCAGGACTCTGCTTTAGTGACAGTAATCATATATTCCTCAAAACTATGACATATACTCAAAGGTAAGACACCATGCGGAGGCAGTGGAGCAGCCATCTGTTCCTTATAGGATGGAAGTTTTGTCGTAGCTTATCTTTTTCTTAAACATGAATATAAAAGAAATGACTGAGATAATTGGGTATTTCTAGAAATATGACATTTCCTATTTTCTAACAAGAAAGAAAACAGCCCCCATCCAAAGTCATCACAAGTCATCTACCTGTGGCCTGTGGGGTGTGTATGTGTGTTGTGTGTGTGTGTGGTGTCTGTATGGTCATGTGTGGGCGTGTGGTGTGTCTGTGCATATGTGTGTGTATGTGTGAGGGGTATGTGTGGTTTGTGTGTATGTGTGGAGCGTGTATGTGCCTTTAACACATCTGTGCTTGTGTCACATAAAAAGAGATAACTCACTATCCAGATCAAATTAATAACTTTATCTATTAATGTCAAAAGAAATTCTTAAGCTATTTTTCAAACCATTTAGATATTTACATGTAAGCCATCCATATTATAAGATTTTTAAACAATTTTGAGAAAAAAATCAACTTTAAAGTTCAACTACACATCAAAAAACAACTTTTCAGTCTAGAAGTAAAATAAAATTCTATAATATTATAGTAGAATTGATACAGTTGTTTTAATATAGTTAAAATAACTTTTGTATGATCTTTGCTCACAGTTACCAAAAGAATACAGCTCTGAGAAAATGAAAATTTAAGATATTTTTATACACTTTGTCAAGTGAAAAAAAATTAAGAATAAATTTTTGAGTAAATGTAACTTACGAAGACCACCTATAAAAGGCAGCAGAGCATTTACAAATAAAGCAAATGATTTATACCACCCCAATCATTTGATGTAGAAATGGGAGAAATAAAATAATTTTTAAAGTGTCCTTGTAAAAACAGAGCTTTGTTCCAAAAGGGAAGCATACCAGGAAGTGTCCAGCATATCAGGAAATAATGCCGTACTTTTCTGATCATTCAATCTCCTATAAATAGCTTGCCATTTTCACTGTCAGTAAATGTACAACACTCCACAAGCTGAAACCTATATAACTTCGCTGGAGCCTTCACAGGTGTTTATGAATAACATAATCTGCTGGCTCACTGAATGCTGACGCTGTTGGAATAGCTCTGAGCAGCGGGCACCTAAAACCATTGCTTTTACATTGGGCCTCCTGATTCTTGCCCTTGGCACTTGGGTCAGTTCTAAATATGGTCACTTCTTATCCTTTTGAAGTCTGTGCTGTGATGTGCTCTAAGAAGGAGCCCGTCTTTTGGGGACCACACTGGGGCCAAAGGCAAACCCAGTGCAGCCCACACAGCACTGCCTCCTGCTCCAGCCTCGCCCCCTCCAGCAGGCAGTTTCAGAGCTGAATGCCAAGGCTGTGCTTGTCTTCAGATGGCCCAGTGGCTCTTTAAAAACTGAACCCCTGCCTCCTGTCCCCTGCACTGTTCATATTCCTTCCTACAGTTTCCCCACCGTGGATCTGAGGACGGAGAAGGTGGAGGACCAGGATATTGCCTTTTGAACCTGCTAAAGACCAGCAGCCTCCTTGAGTGATGGGGGTCCTACCCAGCTTTGACTTTAGGATAAGATAATTTAAAGGAGAGCAGCACCGTAATCAATACTCATTTGTATTTCTTTTAGGTCAAAATATCAAACACTTTTAAAACGGAAATTTAATGAAACTATTCATTGTTCTTTGCTGTTGGATTTTTCTTTTCTGTCAAGAGCATAGTTTCTTGTTCTTTCTTTTACGTCACCAAAAGAAAAAAGGAAATGTCAAGTACACTTAGGGGAGTAAAAAGGTGCTGCCAATGAGGCCCAGCTGAAAAGAATATAAACCTCCAGGCAGAGTAAGCTGCAGCCTTCCTGTGTGCATAGCCCCGTTCTGTTATTTAGCAGCAAACTCAATGATGGACCAATTAGACATGCTTAGAGCTTTGAATTCTCCTGTTGCTCAGGAACTTCTTCCATGTTTAAATTTTAAGTCCTTCATTAATTCACATTCTAAGCTGTTGCTCAAATAGTTTAATGTTTCCTAGATGATCAAAATTCACCAGACGTCTGTACTTTACAGTCCCTGTTCTCAGATTAAGTCAAAATATTTTTGAATTATAATTCATGTGTGCAATATCCTAATATCACCTGGTATTTCTTTGAGGGGAAAATCTATAATACAGTATATAAATTTTCCAGGAAACTAGAAAACATTTGGGGGCTTTATTTTTAATTTAGAAAAAAATTACATCAAAGAGAATAATGCATCCTTTCCCAAACCCTAAACCCTTAGTTTTTACGATTGGTATCTAGTCATATGATAAAGATGGCCCATTTCTATCTACCAGAAATCTTTTAAGTAAGGATACCAGTAGAACTATTCAAAAATTCTAAATAATGCCAAATTAAGATTGTTTTGGGTTAATAATTTTTCAATAAAATAAGTTCACAGTTTTAAACTCAACATAGGCAATGCGGGAATTTGCACATGTGCGCCAACAGAGGGCCATGTGATAATTTGAATCAAACATGCACACACACTTTAGCATCTGGTTTTCTTTCTGCGTGATTTCAAACTTCTCCAGGAAAGCAGAGGACAATGCCTGCGTTTATGTTCGCATCATATCACTATTCACGGCTGCTAATGAACAAGGAACCAAACCATGGATGGTACAGAGCCTTAATTAGTCATGCCATGCACCCCTCAACCCGTCACTGCAACCCCTTAAATTTGAGGCAACACAAAGTAACCCCAAGACACAGACAAGCTCTGTGCAGATCCAGTCCTTTGACTATGAATACTACTGCTGATGCTGCCAGTAAGTTACAAACCTTACAGCAACAGATTGTCGACGCAGAGCCATTTTATTTTAGTACATTCATCATTATTTTGCCACATTTGACCTTTCAAACTGGATGATGGCCTTCCTTCTTTAAAAAGCAAAAGCAAAGTTCTAAGCAAAGTGATTCAAACAAAAATTTAAAGCCATAAGTTTGAGAATTCTCCCTCAATTTGAAAACTACTCTGTTAAATATGACAGGTAGAAAAAGCTTTGCCAAGGTCTATTTGTCTATTTGAAATGTAAGCTTTTTAAAACAGCAATTATACTAACAACCCAGAAGTAAACACAACCTCAAAGCTGTCAGGGATTTTTGGTTTGTGTTTTTTGTTTTTTTTTTTTTTCTTTTTGTTTTTGGCCCCTGGTTATATAATTTAAATAAGCAAAACAAGAAGAATATTCTGTTTCTCTTAAAATAAACTAACCCAAATATGCATATATTATGCTCATCTATATCCCTTTGGTAAAATATAATAAAACACACTTAGAAGCTAAAATGAAGGTTAAATTCAAAAGCAGACTGAAAAGGTGAAGAGGCCCTCTTTTAACAACAATGGCCACATTCATCTTCAAGCACTTTTTACATAGTTAAAGGTAATCCACAAAGTTAAGTATCTCTGTTAATATTTTAGTTCCGACCAGATACTGCATTTTACCTGAGGATGCGTTCTGCTAAATTTTTACACTGGAATCTGCAGCCAATATTTACGAACAGACATCCTGGGGGTTTCTCAGTGTTACTGAGGACACTGTGGGGATAGAGTTTGTGTCTCATTTCTTTCTCAATACAAAGCCATGCCTTGGAGTGGCAGGATTGAAATACTGCAACTTCCATCCTTAACCCCTTATGTAGGGGGTGTCTGCTCGGCTGTGGAGGCTGGTAAAGCTCTGAGCTGCCCAACAGGCAGAAGGAAATAACCGCGTGGCAGATTACTTGAACTGTGCTGAGGCTTTTTCCTTAAATATCATAACACGCTTGCATAAGGGTAGAATTTTATTGACTACATCGTGCTTTTATCATCTTTGTGTTGGAGGAAAAAACTCCTTTCCAGCCTGTGGCTCCAAGCGCAGCGCCTTAGTTCCCTTTTAGCACATTTAAATGGAAGACTACAGTCACCAGAAAAATAGTCCCAGAATTCTCATTCCGCTGCTGTAAACGAGAACCTCTCCTTAGGGAATGAAAGACAAACCCCAAGAAAACCTGGCCTGGGTGAGAAAGTAAAGCCCGTCGAAGAGAAAGCAACACAACATTTGGCCTGCTCTGCAAGGAGCTGGGAATTCTTGCTGCGGGGTCAACAAGATGCCTACCCTCCCTCCAGGGAAGACACAGCAGGAGTAGGGCCGCCACTCAGTGCATCTCTCCTCCCGGGGGCTGCCCTGGTCTCCCCAGCGCGTTTCCTAGATACTAGGCAGGCCGGACCCCCGCTGTCCAGGGCTGGGCTCCCATGACACTGACCAGACATCTGGTAAGCCAGGTGGCAAAGGCGTGCCAAAAAAAGTGGAGCCCAGGGAAAACCGGGACGGAGCGGTCATCCGAGTGGTAAACCTTCTCCCAATGGATGCGGGAAAACCGCATTTGTAGTTCCCTCCTCACCGCTGTCAAGCGAGCTGATTGCTAAGGAGTGCGCATTTCCTTGCCTCTAACGTGACAGTCGCGGGTGCGCCCCGCACCCCGGACTTCAGGGAATGAAGGAATCTGTCCCGAACTGGCCCCCACCCTGGCCCCAGAATCCCCAACCCTCAGGGCGGCCGGCGCCCGCACCCACCT
Organism: Theropithecus gelada; assembly: GCF_003255815.1. Taxonomy (NCBI): domain Eukaryota; kingdom Metazoa; phylum Chordata; class Mammalia; order Primates; family Cercopithecidae; genus Theropithecus; species Theropithecus gelada. Next base: position 102,304,501 of record NC_037683.1, read on the forward strand.
TGACCACGTAGGTGACTCCGGGCCCCAGCACCTGGTCGCTGGTGTGCGGCGCCCCCCGAGGGGGTCTGGGCAGCGGCTCGTCGCCCGGCCGGCCCTTCCTGGCGGTGCTCATGGCCGGGGCGCGGGGCGCCGGGGGCGCGCTGCCGTCCGGGGCGGCCAGGCTGGGCGCGCTGCAGCTGCCCGAGAGCCGCGCGCCCGCCCGCTCCCGGGCGGCCGACGACAGGCCGCGGAGGCCCGAGCTGGAGAGTTTCAGGTGGGACACCTTGTGGAGCAGGTGGCCCAGGCTGCCGGGCCCATCGTCGGGCGCCTTGCGCAGCGCCTCTCCGGACACCAAGTAGGGAGCCGCCGCCGGGGTCGCGCGCGCCGCTGAAACCTTGCCTCCGCCGCCGCTCACCGACAGGCTGTGGAGAAGGTCATCGACCGATGTCACCGAGTCATTCCTGAAGCGGTTGTACTTGGTGCGTGGAAGCATGCCCCTCCGTGGGCTCGCTGCATCCGCCCGGGCGCTGCTGGTGCCGGCCCTGGCGCGGGCTGCCGCGCATAGCAGGCGAGCCACTGTCCCCGGAGCGGGACGGAGAGTGGGGGCCCCGGGACAGCCTTCTGGAGAGCGAGAGCAGAGCAAGAGGATGGTGCTCTCCCACCATTAAAAGCCAGCACAGCAGCGGCCGCGCAGCCCCGGCCCTGGAGACCGCTGCTTGGGGTTGCACGTTTGCTTTGCAAAAGTCATAGTTGCCTCTGATGGAGCGCCCAGCTGCTTGGGGCTGCTAACAGCAAAAGCATGACTCACTCTGAGAGGAGACCCTTCTCAACAAAGGCTCGGTGAGCACTGCAAATCACTTCCTGTAGCAGAAAAAAAAAAAAAAAAAAAAGAAAAGAAAAAAAGGAAAAAAAGAAGAAAAAAACGACATCCACCCGCTGACAGCACACTAGAGCCAATCAATTCTCAAATTTCCTTTTTCTACCTTCCCAGATATTTCCTTCCAACCTTTGATTTTTCACCTTCCCATCCCCCACAATCTGCATTTGTGCCAAAGGTAAATCCAATCCAGTTCCTTCAAATCGTCAAATGAACTTTCTGAAACCCATTATTCTGTTAGGTTTTGCTCGTCCCTGCTCAGCCCATCTGTGTGAGCCTGTAAAAGTGTCTAACAGCGATGCGTTAAAATGTGACGAAGGCTTTTTAAGAATCAGATCTTCAGCGAATCCTGATGAATCCTGACTTGGAAGGCAGCATGAATTTTTAAATAGAAAAAACAAAAAGGATATTCACCCTCAGGTGAACATAAAATACCAATTTCCTAGATTTTTCTTTTTCTTTTCAAATTAACAGAGCAGCGATGACAAGTGTCTTTGTAGCAATGCAGTTCCTCCAAAAAAAAAAAAAAAAAAATCTGCATATGAACTTCTGCACAGTGCCAATCAAGGGGTCTTCCCTGCTAATTTACAGCAGTCTTTCTCAGCCAGGGTTAAGTTGAATATCCACTTCCAAAAAAGAAGAGTGCGTCTTTGACGAGTGGCAACAGGCTCCAGAAATCCATTCCAAAAAAGGGGCTGCATTTGAAGCTTTATTCCTACTGAATGTGTTTAAGCTCTGGAAAAACGCCTAAGAAATGCTACAAATACATTTCAATGTTCCTTCAGTTGCTGCTTGCAACCCTGCAGTCAGGAAGGAAAAAATGCAGCTGTTCTCATTGCACATCAAATCCACAGGGGGGGAAATATGCCTTCTTTTCAGGAGTCAGGCTCGGGCTTGCAAGTAAAATGCACAGGCCTTCTTTCTCTCAGTTAGGAGAGCAAGACTTTCACTGTCCCCAAAGGTCTGCCCGAGACTGAAGCCTTCTGACTCTTGACCTCAGTGGGCTCTGCCAGGCTTCCTCATGCATTAGGATCACCTGCTCCACAGTGAAACACTCACTATCAAAGTTTCCCCGCAACTTCTGAGCAAGCGAATAAATTCAGTTCTAGCACACTCTCAGGTCACCCTGACCTCTCACGCCCATGATCGAACATGTGGGGCACGTGAGGTCCTGAGTCTTGAACCCTGCTCTACGGAGCAGGGTTTAATGAGCGCCACTCATGGCGGGCGAGCGGGTGAGGCCAACCCCTAGGACGCAAGAGCGCAGAGGAGCCGCGGCGTCCCCGGTACAGGAAACGCGTCCCCACGGCTCGCCTCCTGTGCCGCAGCCCTAGCAGAACAGCCACACGGCACTCATTTGTTCCCGTTCCCTGGCTTGCATAGCAACAGCAATTGCACACCCCATAGATGATTTTGATGGTTATCAGAGTCCTCCCCAGATCTGTAGCGAAACAGCCCTATCATTCCCAAAGCGAGATCTTCATTAGATGCAGACAAAAACAGCAAAATGTGAATGAAATGCTGTTTGTGTGAATGAAAAGGCTAGCGAGCGAGCCAGCGTTTCTGTGAATGAAGCAGGGCCTTGCAGCCGGTGCCAGGCAATCCCCTGGGCTCCAGCGGCCTCAGCCAATGAGCGGCCGCCCCGATGACTCATTCAACAAAGGCTTGTTCAATAGTGGAAGATTCCATTTCAATCAAAGGCGGGATCTTTTATCCAACGGCAGTGTGGGAAAAAAAAAAGGAAAAAAAAAAAAAAGAAAAAAAAACACCCAGCCGGACTGCAAAGATACCGGGAGGAAGAGGCCAGCTGCTGTGGAGAGGAAAAGCTGTTTTACAAGGGAATTTGAGATCCCTTGGTCAGGTCTGAGTGTGAAGAGGGTCTCTCTTGGAGGTGAGCTGTGCCCCTAAACTTTCATTCAGCCGTTCATTTACATCAAGGAACAACCATGAATGTGCCAGTCGTTCAGCTTTTATTATGAATGTACACCGAATGCACGTTCAAAACCTAGGTTCCTAGCCCTTGATTCTTTTTTTGTGAAAGGCATGTAGAACACCTGTATACGTTCTGAGGCTCCAGGGAGGAAAAAAAAAAAAAAAAATCCAAAGCTAAGTACTTAACCCTTTAGCCAACAGGAGACTTTTATTTCTTTTATTATGAGGCCAGTGGAGGGAAATTGGTCATTTTAAAATATAAATAGCAATATAAATTTACTATATATGAAAAGATATGTAATCAAAGACAGAAATTAATATTCCAAGAACACAGTAGTACGGTAAAACCTCACTTACCTGGAAAATAGTATCAACACTTTGGAACGTAGCAGAGAGGTGGAAAAAGAAAAACCCGAAGGCCTCTCAGCATCAAAAGGAGGCTGTGCAGCCCACACAGAAGCTCACACACCCTACTCATGAGAAAACCCTTTGCCCTTGCTGGGGAGCTGTTCATGTTTATTTTAGACCCTGTCGCAGAAAGCCCACATATCTGCTTGATCAACGTAGAGGCAGATGAGAGAGGAGACCACTGCGACAGAAAATGCTAAATGTAAATGAAACTTTCTGATGCTGGCTTGCTTGATAGCCTTCTGACAACATGGAAGGAAGCAGGAAAATAAACTCCATTTTAAAGTCAGCCTTGAGATTCACCAAAGCCAGGCAGGCTGGGGTAATTTACAATGAGAGCCTTTCTGGCATGTTGTGGTTTTTCTTTTTTAAATCAATGCTTAAACACGTATTTGCTTTCTATGGTTGCCATAACAAATTACCACAAAATCAATGGCTTAAAATAACACAATTTATTATCTTCCAGTTTGTAGGTAAGAAGTCCAAATGGGTCATGCTGGGATCCAGCAGGGGTGTGGGCAGAGCTGGTTCCTCTGGAGGCCCCAAGGGAGAATCCACAAATTTCTGAGAAGGTGCCATGAGCTGGGCCCTGGGGAAGGTGGTTTTGCCTTCTGGAAGGCAGAAAATCTGAAATTAATGCTATAACCTAGTTAAGGCTGTGTGAATCTTTAAATATGTGTGAGATACAAAAACCTGACCAAAGGAGTGAGCTTGACCTGAGGATGCGGAGGTGACCCCTGACCCCAGTGGAGGCATCCTCCAGGTAGACTTCACAGGAGGAGACTGTGTGGGCAAGGGCTCCAGGCCTGAGCAGTCCAGAGTCTCCCAGAATCCCTGGTAAGCTGGTTGGGTTGGTGAGGGGGTCAGGAGGGCTGGGCACTCAAAGAGGCTTAGAGGGGTGATGTGGTTTGGATGTGTGTCCCCTCCAAATTTCATGTTGAAATGTGACTCTCGGTGTTGGAGGTTTGGCCTGGTAGGAGGTGACTGAATCATGGGGGTGGATCCCTCATGAATGGCTTAGCACCATTCCCTTGGTGATGAGTGAGTTCTCGCGCTGAGCTTACATGAGATTTGCTTGGATAAAAGAATGTGGCAGCCTGGTGCGGTGTAATCCCAGCACTGTAATCCCAGCACTTTGGGAGGCCAAGGTGGGTGGATCACCTGAGGTCAGGAGTTTGAGTTCAGCCTGGCCAACAGGTGAAACCCTATCTCTACTAAAAATACCAAAACTAGCCGGTCATGGTGGCAGGTGCCTGTAATCCCAGCTACTCTGAGGGCTGAGGCAGGAGAATCGCTTGAACCCGGGAGGAGGAGGTTGCAGTGAGCCGAGATCACTCCATTGCATTCCAGACTGGGCAACAAGAGTGAGACTTTGTCTCAAACAAAATAAAAATAAATAAAATGAAATAAAATAAATAAAATTAAATTAAAAATGTGGCACCTCCCCTCTCACTCTCTTTATTGCTTCTGTTCACACCACGTGACACTCCTGCTGCCCCTTCACCTCCTGCCACAATTGAGGCCCTCACCAGAAGCCAAGCAGATGCCAGTACCATACTTCCTGTACAGTCTGCAGAACCATAAGCCAATTCAACCTCTTTGCTTTATAAATTACCCTCTGGCATTCCTTCATAGCAATGCAAGAACAGACGGATACAAGGGGCTTGAGAGAGGGTCACACAGTCAGGTTTGCCTTTTATGGAGACCACTTTGATAGTGACCTGCGGTGGCTTTAGGAAGTTGAGAGGAGTGGGAGATAACGGGACAAGTTAAAAAAGAACAAGGGCTTGAATAAAAGCAAGAGCAGTGGGGCTGGAAAGAGAGGGATGGATTCAAGATAGCTGGGAAGGTAAAGGATCTGTCTCTGTGATGAGGAAGTGTGAGGGAGAGCGAGGCTGGGTAGATTGTCTGCAGCCAGAATTTGAGACAGAGTTTGGAATGCAAGATGATTATTAGGGACCAAGCTCCATGGAAAGCAGGGGAGGTTGCAGGATGGAGCAGAGGCAGAAGTGAGTTGTGACCCAGGCCCCACACACCTCGGTCCTGCCGAGAGTTCTGGAGAAAGAGTGCCATTCACAGAGAGTATCCCCTGGCCTGCAGGGCTCCTCATTCACTCTCACACACTCCCTCACTCTCCCCCATTCATCTCCTTACTGTGGGCTGCCCAGGGAGGAACAGCCTCCAGCAGGTGGCACTCTGCTGCTGAGCACCCCCAGAAAAAGTTGATATAAAGGCTGTGGGCCCATGGCACCCCGAAGCCCAGCCTCTCCCAAAGACAGGAATGCTAAGCAAAGCCCATGTTTCTAACTTGAACCATTGGGTTGAGTTGAGTGTTACCCATGAGGATGAGGGGCATCCCCATGACAGGCAGGTCACAGGGAAAGGCAAGGACTGGGCTTTGAACGTGTGTGAGGGGTGGGGATCTTCCATGCAGAGATGGCCAGAGCTGAAAAGCAGTCAGGGCTAGAAGTGGAAACTTGCAAATGCCAGATTTCCCAGATGGGAGCTAAGAAAAAAAAAAAATGGTCAGAATTTGGAGGATAAATATGGAAACCTGGTTTGATGAATGTCATGGAAGAGAGTTTCAAGAGAAAAACCAGTGATAGTTAACAAGTGCAGTGATGACAGTCATAACCACCTTGACTGAGTGTCCCTAGGCACCAATGCATGCCTGCTATAGATAGATGGTTTTCAGCCTGTTTTGAATGAAAAGAAACCAAGGATCAGAGGAGTTACAAAATGTGCCAGAGCCACACTGGGTGAGTGATATGGTTTGGATTTGTGTCCCTGCCCAAATCTCAGATTGAATTGTAATCCCCAGTGTTGGAGGTGGTGCCTAATGGAAGGTAACTGGATCATGGGGGCAGTTTCTAATGGTTTAGCTGTCCCCTAGTGCTGTCTCATAATAGGATTCTCACAAGATCTGGTTGTTTAAAAGTATGCAGCACCTCTCCCTTTGCTCTCTCTTCATTCTGCCCCTGCCATGTAGATATGCCTGCTTCCCCTTCCCCTTCCGCCATGATTGTAAGTTTCCTGAGGCCTCCCCAGCCATGCTTCCCATACAACCTGTAGAACTGTCAGCCAATTAAACCTTTTTTCTTTATAAATTACCCAGTTTCTGGTATTTCTTTACAGCAGCATGAGAATGGACTAATACAGTGAGGAACTGACAGAATAGTCTTACTCCAAAGCCACGTTCATGACCCAGCATCACCCTGATTCAGACAGCTTGTGTAAGGTACCTGCTGAGACCCATCCTCGGCAGGAGGCAATCAGCCATTTCCAGACATCTTAGCAACGGGGATGGAGCGGTTTCTACTTAGGTAACAAGATGGTGCCAGCTGAATGAGACCAGAAATGAATGAAAAGATCATACTTTCCAGAAGATGGAATGAAATGAAAGGTAGGACATAGGGCAGTAGCCAGCAGTAGAGCAGAGAGTACAAAGCAAGGGATGGAAGAGTTAGGAGTGTGTTTAGGGGCAGGGAGCAAAGCAGAGTGGGAGAAATCAATGCAGGAAGGAAACAGGTCAAGAGCGTGGGTAGCTCTTGCCCTGTGGGGATGGTGGGATATCTTATCCTCTGGAGGGAGGGAGGACTTGATGAGCAGATCATTCAGGGTCCCAAGTAGAAAACAGGAGTCCCTCCCCTCTGAAGTGGTTCAAAGGCAGAGACTTTAATATAAGAGACATAAAGATGGGGTTAACATAGCCCAAAAGGATGGTGATATACCAGGGATTCACAAGACTCAGAAGCCGTCTCCACCTCTAGAACCAAAGCAATGGAAAGGAAATTGAGCCAGTAGAATTCCAGCTGGAACTTTGAAGTGGAGGGTGTCAGGGGCAGCTGAAGTTTCAGAGGGCAAAAGTTACGGACAAAGAGGAGGCCAGAGAGAGGAAATACCCAGCCTGTCTCCTTCCCTACTCTTCTCTCCTGTTGGTGCCTCCCATTGGCCACACCCATAGGAAGCCAGAGGTCCAGGGAGCTTGTGATGGGACCACGGGAAGAGGCAGCCCCCAGGCACAGAGCAGACTGGAAGGCTGAGGGGAAGTACATGCTGAGTGTGCTTGAATGTCAATTTGCCTGTGGCCATGGTAGGAAGCTCAAGGCTTTTATGTCTGATTTGGATGTTACACTTGATTTTCACCATAAATAAAAGGCAGGGCTGTACTTAAAAAGTGAGAGGATTTCATTTCTGTAAGGCATTTGAGTTGCGGTTAAAGGTACAGAATGGCTGCAGAGGAGGGCGAAGGGTGCTGCCAATGCGTCAGGATGAGCAAGGGATTGCTGCATGGCACCATGAACCAGCCATGGAGAGCCCAGATATGGGCATCCATCTGCCTGTGTATGAAATGGAAGACAGTGAATCGTTAGCTAGAGGGTCCATTCCAGGATGAAGGCACAGGAGGGAGACCATGGGGGACACAGCCAGCAGGAGTCAGGAATGGATGTGGAGTGGAGGATAGGATGGCCCCTGAAGGAGGATCAAATGCTAGTGCTCTTGAGGCCCTGGAAAGACTGCAACCTGGGGCCTTGGGGTGCACGTCACAGAGAAGTACATGGGAGCAGGTCCCTAACGGTGCCTTTTGAGGTGTAGGTGGGGAGAAGGACAAGCCTCACCACAGTGTTGGGGGGTGAGGAGTCCCAGTTTTGTTGAAGCCAGAGACTGGGGTCACCCTGGGAGGAGGCTAAAACAGAAGAGAGTTTCTCCAGGACAATGTGAGAAGGGTGAGATGGCTGGGCACTCAGGGAAGAGCAAATGAGGGCACAACTTATTTAGAAGACAGAAGAGCCACACCTCATATTGACAGTAGAGGGAGGGGTTCCCAGGCAGAGGGGCAGACGTACTCTTTGCAGGGACCCTCAGGTAACCACATGCCCATTCCCCGCTGTGAGAGTGGGGAGCAGGACTGGATGTAGGAATACCTGTGGTTAAGAATACTCTGGAACAGGGCTCCCAACAGCGGAACGCAGTGCTTCAGCACCGAGGAGAGCTCCTTACAACTGGAGGCCAGGGCCTGGCTCCCTGTCCTCAGAGAAGGACCTTGAACCTCCATCAGCTCCAAGGATGGGTCAGAGCGCTGATTCACCAGTCCCTAGTGACCTCCATATTCTGTATTTCTAAGGTTCCAATGATCTAAGTTTCAAATTATCTTCCCTCCCTCCAAGCAGCTTCAACTCCCTACACATATGTGAGAGTTGGGGTGGAGGCCACAGTTCCTCAAAGGCTACTGCTCACTGGGCCTGGCACCATGCTGAGCACTTCCTGTGGGTCCATTGTTCCTCATGACTCTACCATGACAGTCCTATTATCACCCCATTTTACAGATGAGAACAATGAGGCCAGTAGAAGCCAGGTGACTTTCTAGGGTGACAGGGCTAGCCTGCAACAGAGCAGGGAGTCACACCAAAGCTAGCCTGACCCAGTGCTCTCACAAAAATAATCACACAAAGAGGGTCCTCATTCCAGCTCTGTCACTGCTCAGTTCCCACCTTTACAGAGGGAGGAAAAAAAAACACAGCCTACCACTGCCTTACACTGTTGCCATGGTTATCAGACAGCAGAACACAAGAGCCACGTGGGCTCAGCATGAGGCATTTTTATTATTATTGGGGAAAGATCGACATGTCACTGCCTACCTTTTTACTGTAAAGCAATAATTTATAATTGTATACATGTACAGGCCACAAAGAGATGTTATGATTTATGAATACAATGTAGAATATTTCAATCAAGTTAGACAACATATCCACTACCTCAAATATTTAACATTTAAGTCACTGCCTACTTCACATACAGAAAAGGGACAAAGTAAATCTTGGGAAAAGTCCATCCCCAGGCCCATGCTGGCCTAGTTAGGGGAGATACAAGAGGAGAGGAAGAAAACAGAAACACTGTAAAGCAGACAATACTAGGAAATCAATTCTTGTTTCAGAAGGGAGAATCCCAAGGGACAATTCCTCAGAAAAAGAAGAGGGAATTGCAAGAATTTGCACTATACGGTATAGCTAGCACTATATTTGAGCACTGTGTGCTCAAAAATAGTTGCTAGATTGAAATATGTAAGAACCTTATTTCATTTGTAAAACAATAAATTACAGCTTTTCCTGAAGAAGAACTGCTTCATTTAGAAAAATTTAAACGAGACTCTGTATTCCTTTCAGTTCCTTGACTATCTGCATATCTAGTTTTATGTAGAAACAATTTACTCTTCCTCATTTTCCCTCTAAAAGATCTACTTTTAGAGACTTTTTGTCATATAATATAATCTCCACAAGTATATTTCACAGCTGAATAATAGTCCATGGCGTCAAGACATGATCATTCCCTTAGACACTCTGCTATCACTGCACACTTAGTTGTTTCTAACTTACCAACACTGCAAATGTTGACATAAAAGAGAGCCTTTGCACATGCAGCTTGTTTGATATCCACTGAATTATTTCTGAACCTAATTCACAAGGAAATGAACATTTCTACAACTCTTGATTGATGTTGCTAAATGTTTTGTCAGTTTTCACCACTGGCAGTAATCACTAGGAGCATATTAATTTTCCTGCAACCTCAGCAGCTTTGGTTTTTGCTATCTTTGCTGTCTTCATAGTTGCAAATGGTGCTTCATACTGAGTAGTTGTAATATGGTTATTCAAGAATTTGTGGCTTCTGATTGGTGGAAGGAATGACAACTTTCTGACTACATTCTGACTGGTTGGCTCCAAACAAAAAGTGCTGAGATTTACCAGACCTCAGTGGGAGGCAGTCTGCCTGTGCACTTGAACCTTGTTTAACTTAACCTACATGTTCCATCAACAAATGGCCCTGCAGTTTGAGGCTTCAGTGAGCTATGATTGCCCCACTGCAGCCTAGCTTGGGTGACAGAGTGACAGCCTGCCTCTAAGTATATGCATATATTTATATATTATATACATGAATAAATATATTAATTTATAATTATATAATCATATTAATTTATAATTATATAATATATATTTTTAATTATTTTAAATACAAAAAAATGTTTAGTGGCCTGCTGTAAACTTGAGTCTCAGTTCTGGAGGCACAGTAATGTTTAAGCTACTTTTAATTAGATCATTTCTGCTAGACTCTGTGTGAGTTCTCCCTATAGTTGTCAAATGTTTACCATTTTTATCTTTCTTGATAAATATTTTTGCACATAATTATGTATAATAGTTATATTCTGTGATACAATTTATACATATCATATAAGATGCTATGCATTAAGATATATACATAATTATATATCCTTACACATAACCTATATTGTATATTTATGTAAATTAATTATATGTATTATTTTAATTTCATGTGGTTAATTTATGTGCATAATTATATATTAATATGCATAGAAAGCCTACATTGGTACAATATTTACATATGTTCTATTTGTCTTTCATATGAGAATCAGTAACAGTGACATAGAGGCGTCAGTCTGTAGATAGCAGACACTCCAGAAAGGCCTTCCCTACCTGAAGAACTTAGGGAGGCAGAGACCACCAAGACTTCGTGTTTCCCACCACAAGCCATGAGCAGCCATTCCATGTTCTGTGGTTCTCAAACCTAAGCAAGCTTCCAACTGCTCCAGCAGGCTCTTTACCCACAGACCGCTGGTCCCACCCCAGGGTTCCTGAGTCAGTAGGTATGGGTGGCTCCCAGGTGATGGTAGTGACACTCAGTTGATTCCCACCTAAACAAGGCCTTCTGACTGCTAAGTCACTGTGCAGTAATTCCAAACTGAAAACAAAATTTCTGGACACATTCCAAGCACAGGATAAAACAGACTGAACATTGCCTGCCCAGAATCTGGGGAACAGCAAGATGGTCAGCCTTGAGAAGGCTAGCAAGACAAAATCCTAGTGGAGCTGCTGACACGGCAGGTTCGTGGAGCTCAGGAGAACCCTGTGACGAAAAGTCCCTCTGCAACAGAGTTCCCAGCCGTGGCCACATCCTAATTTAAAAAGTCAAGAATTTAAACCAAGAACCCCTCAAAATAATAGGAATAGCCAAAAATATCTGCCAGGTACTCTTGTAAGTACTTTAAATGTGTTTTCATCTAATGATATAGCTATTATCATTACCCCTGTTTCACAGATAAGAAAACTGAGGCATGGGGCAGCTAAGTAACCTGCCAAGGTCACAGCCAGTTAAGGCTATAGCCAGGACTCAACTCCAGCCACTCTGACTCCAGGCTGAGCTGTGAATGACTGACCTCTGTAGCTTTAGCAGTGAGCAACACCGGGTACTTGGGAAATGAGTGCAAAAGCAGGGGAGGTGCTAAAATGAGGAGGCTTGATGGAAGCCTTTTTAATAAGCAGTTTGATCTCCCCAGTCCCCTTCCCACTCTACACATCCAGGCCATAGGTGACCACCAGTATGATTCCTTTTATTTCTATGAAATGTTTAGACAAGTCAAACCTATTGAGACAGAAAGCAGATCAGTATAATACCTGAGACTTGGGTCGGGGCAGGATTAGGAACTGATGACAAAGGGGTACAGGGGAGCTTTTGTGGTGACGGATACATTTTAGAACTGGATTGTGGTGGTGGTTTTATAATCCTGTAAGTTTACTAAGATATTGAATTGTACACTTTAAATGAGGGAATTTTATAGCATGTAACCCATGCATGATAAAAACCTGTTTTAAGAAAACGTGTGTGGAAATACATTTATTAAAAAAATAGAAACTAAGACGTTACTTTATATAAAACCATTTCCACTGTGATTCTCCCAGTGATATCAGGAGCTAGGCCTTATAATCATTTGTTTCTCATACAAGATGTTACATCAGGTCAGCTGCCCTGCACCTTGCTAGCAGCGTAGCTGTTGGGGTGGAGTGGCATATGGGGAGAAAGATATCTGATGAAATAAAGGATCTGCAACTTTAGCAAAAGAGAGATAATTATTAAGTTGTTGAAATGAAGCACCCTATACTTTGAGGTTTCTCTGAAGGAGCTGTACCCATGACATTAAATCATGCAGTAAAAGTTATTCCCTTAGGGTACTTCTCAACATTAAAGGTTAGTCAGTGGTGGTGTGACAGACTCCCATCTGGAGAGAGTGTTGGAGTGTACAAATGTGGAATGATAGTCACAAAGATATAACACTGAGAGAATAATTCATACAAAAACTAATAAAAATTGGTACCTAATATTAATCCATGACACCCTAAAAAGTCATTTTAAAAATTTTGCTTAAAAACTTGAATAATTTTTGTGTGACCTTCTTGCAGGTTTTGCTGATTGTGTTTGGTTTTCCTGGCAGCTTTTATCAAACCAGAAAAGTATAATACGTTTAAAGAGTTAGGACGGATTTGAAAGGAGATGACTGCATTTAGCATCACCTGAAATCTCCCTTTCAAAGACAGAGAATAGCAGAGGACTGATTGATAATAATCTGTAATGCTACATATGAATAATATAATAATACATGAGCAATAGATAATGATCTGTAATACAACAGTAATCTGTAATGCTATAAGTGAGTAATATATGAGTGATATATAATCTGTAACATATATGTGAACATTTTCCTACCCTGAGCCTGCAGGCTACTGTTTGATAATATTTAGTTGTGATTATAGGTTAGCAGTGCCTTGTATTTCCCTCCCTGCGTCAGACACTTGCTCTGGGGCTGTGTTCCAGGAGGAGACAGCCTTTCAAATCCAAATGTTCCAAATGGGAGTTTAGAACAACCATTACTTAATACTACCTAGTATCCACACCTCCTGTAATGATTGTGTTAACTGATAGGAGAATAGAGCTATAGGTCAACATGTGATTGGCTTGGTATTTTCAGGATAGACTAGGTTATACTATGGCAACAAAAGACTTCAACATCTCTCTGGCTCATTTACTTTTCTCTCCACACATCCATCCCTGGTCAGATGGGGCTCTGTCCCCTGTTGTCTACTTTCTGGAATGTAGCAGACAAAGTAACCTCTATTTGGACTTTGTGCACACAATTGTGTGCACAAGAAAGAGTGCTGGCAATGTTCATGCATCCCTTCAAGTTTCCACCAGGAAGCAACACAAATCACTGTTGCTTACATTTCACTGGCCAGAGCAAGTCACATGGCCACGCCTGAGTACAGCAGAGTGGAGCTACACAATCCTTCCAGGGAGGCAGAGCAATAATTGGTGAATGGCAATGCAGTGTTCCACTGCCACTCAGGTCTACTGGCTAGGCTGCCCTAAGCATCTCTGTATCTTCATCATCTCAACTCTGCCTGGAACACATTACAGGCTCATTCACATCTCAGGAAAGACCAACCCAATGTATGGTAATGAATGAAGAACAATAAATCCTAAAGCCACAAAGTCCAGAGCTTGACTACAGAAAGGCCCAGAGCCGTTACTATGAAGGAATGCCACCTACCATGCTCAAGAGCAACAGGGCCTGCCCGCATGGCTCCATGACCAAGTGAGAAGATAAACGTAGAACAGGTAATCATGAGATTATGTGTTATAAAACAAGAACAGGGCTTCTGGGATCATTTAAATATACACCTAAAATAAAGGCATACATAAAGAAGAAATTTAAACCATGGCTAACATTGTCTGCTCTTTTATTCTTTGAGTATATTTTTCCACATGAATAAAATCATGTGGCTTCATTTCCTATTTTTTTCATTTAGCGATATGGTGAGTATTTGATCTTACCAATGGACATTCTTCTAAGAAAGCTACCTTCTTAACCTGGAGTCCATGGAATGCCAATGGGAGGAAAATGAGTCATTAACTGTAATTTAGCATTTCAATAACATATGGATGCAGGCAATAGCCACAGTAGTTGGTTATCACAGTACAGTTGCTACATATCTTTTAAAATATCACTTATGTTTCTTACTCCCCCAAAATTATAGTAATAATTACCACCACTATATCTGGATATTTTATGAATAAAGAAGCATCTACATTAGTATATGACATATGTTTTTTAATATTGATAATTACATTTCATATACAGTCGGCCCTCCATGTCTGCAAGTTCCACATCCTCAGAGTCAACCAATCACAAATCAAAAATACACTATTTGAGGGATGCAGAACTGATAGATATGGAAGGCCAACCTTCATATCCACAGGTTTAGCAAGACAGATTGTGGGACTGGAGCATCGGTGGATTTTGGTATCCATGAGGTTGTGAGAGGAGGTGTCTTGGAACCAAGCACCCATGGATCCTGAGGGACAACTGTAATTGGTTGCCTTTGAAATTCTATGAATTTTATTTTAAGATAGTATTCTGTCTAAAACTATGCTGCCTAAAGGAGACTTTAGGTATAAGGATGCTCATAGGTTGAAAGTGAAATGGTGGAAAAAGATATTTCATCCAAATAGTAACCAAAAGAAAGAAGATATGGCTATATTAACATCAGAACAATACAGACTTTAAGTCAAAAGACTGTTACAAGAGACAAAAGGGGACATTACATAATGATAAAAGGGTCAATTCATCAAAAAGATATAATAATTATGAACACATGTACACCAAACATCAAAACTCCTAAATAAATGAAGCAAATATTGACAGAATTGAAGGGAGAAATAGCTCTAAAATAATAGTAGGAGACTTCAATGCCCCACTAGCAATAATGGATAAAACTAGAAGATCAATAAAGATCAATAAAGAATGAGAGTAACTGAACGATGCTATAGACTAAATCAACTAGCACACAAATATAGAACACTCCATTTAACAAAAGGGTAATATACATTTTTCTCAAGTACACATGGAACATTCTCCAGGATAGACAATATGTAAAACCACAAAACAAGTCTTAATAAATTTTAAAAGACTGAAATCATACAAAGTATTTTTTTTCTAATTATAATGAAATGTAACTAGAAATCAATACCAGAAGAAAAGCTGAAAAATCCACAAATATGAAGAAATCAAACAGTACACTCTTAAATAACCAGTAGGTCAAAGAAGAAACTATAAGGAAAATAAAAAAATATCTTGAGCCAAATGAAAATGAAAACACAGGATACTAAAGCTTATGGGGTCTAGACAAAATAGTACTAAGAGGAAAATGTATACTTGTAAATGATTACATTTGAAAAAAAAGAAAAGTAATTAGGCAAGAGAAAAAAATAAAAGGAATCCAAATTGGAAAGAAATAAGTTAAATTGTTCATTTGCAGACAACATGATCCTGCATGTAGAAAACCCTAAAGACTCCACTAAAATGCAGTTTGAATTAATAAAGAAATTCAGCAAAATTGTGGGATACAAAATTAACATACAAAAATCAGTAGTATTTCTGTACACTAATAGTAAACTATCTGAAAAAGAAATTGAGAAACAATCCCATTTACAAGAGCTACAAATAAAATATTTAGAAACATATTTAACCAAGGAGGTAGAAGATCTTCACATTGAAACAAAACACTGATGAAAGAAATTGAAGAAGACACAAATAAATGGAAAGATATTCCATAATCATAGGCTGGAAGAATTAATATTGTTGAAATGTCCATACTTCCCAAAAAGATCCACAGATTGAATATAATCTCTATAAAAATACCAATTACAGTCTTCATAGAAATACAAAAAATAGTCCTCAAATTTCTTGTGAAAACACAAAATACCTCAAATAAAGCAATATTGAGCAAAAATAACATAGCAGGAGACATTATATTACCTGACTTCAAAATATACTATAAAACTACAGTAACCAAAACAGCATGGTACTAGCATAAAAATATACACATAAATCAATGGAACAGAATGGAGAATACAAAAATAAATTCATGTACTTGTAGCCAACTGATTTTCCACAAAGGCACCAGAACACATAGTGAAGGAAGAACAATCTCTTCAGTAAGTGGTGCTGGGAAAACTGGACATCCACATGCAGAAGAATAAAGGTATACCTCTATCTCTCCCCATATACAAAAATCAACTAAACATGAATTAAAGACTTAAATGTTAGACCTGAAACAATAAAAATACTAGAAGAAAACATAGGGAAACTGCTTAATAAGATTAGTCTGGGCAAGAGTTTTTTTCAAAAACTTGAAAAGCGCAAGCAATAAAAGCAAAAAATAGACAAATGAGATTACATTTAATGAAAAATATTCTGCACAGCAAAGGAAACAATCCATAGAATAAAAAGACAATCTATAAAATGGGAGAAAATATTTACAAACTCTGCATCTGACATGTGGTTAATATCCGGAACATGTAAGGAACTTGAACAACACAACAGCAAAATAATAATAATAATCCAATTTAAAAATTGGTAAAAGATCTTTCTTACTCTGTTTGTGTTACTCTAAAGGAATACCTGAGCCTGGGTAATCCATAAAGAAAAGAGATTTATTTGGCTCACAGTTCTGCAGGCTGTATAAGAAGTGTGACTACAACATCTGTTTCTGATGAGGGCCTCAAGCTGCTTCCACTTAAGGCCAAAGGCAAAGGGGAGCTGGCATATGCAGAGATCACATGGCAAGAGAAAAAGTAAAAGAGAGAGAAAGGAGGTGCTGAGTTCTTTTTAACAACCAGCTCTCATGGGAACTAATATATCAAGAACTCACTCATTACCTCAAGGATGGCACCAAGCCATTCATGAGCCATTCAACACCTTTCATTAGGCCCTACCTCTAATATTGAGGATGAAATTGCTTTCTTTAATTTTTTTTTTATAGTTTATAGACAGAGAGTCTTTCTATGTTTCCCAGGCTGGTCCTGAACACCTACCTCTTTCTTTGGCCTCCCACAGCGCTGGGATTAAAGGTGTGAGCCATCATGCCTGACCAAAGATCAGATTTCAACATGAGGTTTCAGGGGGCCAAACATCCTAAGCATAGCAAAACCTAAGTAGACATTTTTTCAAAAGAAGATATACAAATAACCAACAGATATATGAAAAAATGCTCAACACCATGAATCATCAGAGAAATGCAAATGAATATTACAATGAGATATCGCCTCACTCCAATTAGAATAGCAATTATCAAAAAGACAAAAAATAACAAATGCTGCAATGGATATGAAGAAAGGAAAATTCTTATATACTGTTAGTGGAAATGTAAATTAGTACAGCCATTATGGAAAGCAGTAGGGACGCTCCTCAAAAAAATTAAAAATAGAACTATGTGTGAATCAGCAATCCAACTACTGAGTACATATCCAAAGTAAATGAAATCAGTATGTCAAAGAGATATCTGTACTCCTATGTTTATTGTAGCATTATTCACAATAACTGAGATATGGAATCAGTTTGTGTTCATCAACAAATGAATGGATAAATAAAATTCGGTACATATGCACAATGGAATACTACTCATCCATAAAAGAAATAAAATCCTGTCATTTGTAGCAATGTGGATGAACCTGGAAGACATCATATTAAGTTTAATAAGCAGGCTCAGAGACATAAATAGCACATGATCTCACTCATACGTGGAATCTAAAGAAGCTGATCTCATAGAAGTAGAAGTAGAATAGTGGTTATTAGAAGTTGGGAGGGGTAGAGGGAGATAAGATGAGACTGGCCAAGGGGTACTGTCTTTTGGTTTGATAGGAGGAAAACGTTCTGGTGTTTTATTGCACAGTAGGGTGACTACGGTTAACAATATTGCATTGTATACTTCAAAATAGCTACAAGAAGGGATTTTGAATGTTCTCACCTCAAAGAAATAATACATGTAAGAGGTGATAGATATGCTAAATACTGAGATTTGATTTTTACATAATGTATATATGTATCAAAACATCACACTGTACCTCATAAATATGTACAACTGTTATGTGTCAATTAAAAAGAAAATTTTAAAACTTATCACTGTTTCTTTTAAAATAAAAAAACAAATTACAAATCAACAGTCTAACTTTCTACCTTAAGGAACTAGAAAAAGAAAAATAATTAAGCCCCAGTCTAACACAAGAAAGAAAACAAAAAAGACTAGAGCAGAGATTAAACAAAATAGAGACCAGAAAAACCATAGAGAAAAAAGAGCAAAATCAAGAGCTGGTTCTTCAAAACAATCAACAAAACAGACAAACTTTTAGCTACGCTGACTAAGATTAAAAAAGAGAGAAGACTAAAATAACTAAAATCAAAACTAAAAGAGATTACAATTTTACAGACACTAAAAGGATTATAAATAATTGTTACACAATTATAGATCAACAAATTAGAAAGCCTAGATGAAATTGATAAATTCCTAGAAACACACTATCTACTTATACTGAATCATAAAGAAATAGACAATCTGAACAAACTTATAACTAGTTATCAGATTGAATCAATAATCAAAAGCATTCCAGTGAAGAAAAGCCCAGGGTCAAATGGCTTTACCAAGAATTCTACCACACATCTAAAACAGAATTAACACCAGTTCTCCTAAAACTCTTTCAAAAATTCGAAGAGGAAGAATACTTCTACACTCTTCTATGACGCATCATTGCTCTGTGTGTTAGTCTGTTCTTACATCGCTCTAAACAAATACCTGAAACTGGGTAATTTACAAAGAAAAGAGGCTTAATTGACTCATGGTTCTGCAGGCCGTACAGGAAGCATGAAACAGGCATCTGCTCAGAGAAGCCTCAGAAAACTTGCAATTTTGGCAGAAGGGGAAGTAGGCACATCTTACATGGCCAGAGCAAGAGGAAGAGAGTGGAGAAGGTGCAACACACTTTTCAACAACCAGATCTCATGATGACTCACTCTCACCACAACACCACCAAGGCAGATGGTGTTAAACCATGAGAAACTGACCCCATGATCCAATCACCTCCCATCAGGCCCCGCTTCCAACATTGGGGATTACAGTTCAACATGAGATTTGGGTGGGGACACAGATCCAAACCATATCATCCTGACACCAAAGTCAAAGATACTAATCAGAAAAAGACACTACAGTTAAATATATCTGAGAAATATTGATGAAAAAATCCTCAACAAAATACTAGCACAGAGAAATCAACAGCACATTAAAGGATGATACACCATGACCAAGTGAGATGAACTCCTAGAATGCAAGAAATGGTTCAACATATGAAGAGCAATCAATATAATACACACATAAACAAAATGAAAGGAAAAAAGCCCAACATGGTCATCTGATTTGATGCATAGAAAGCATTCAAAAAAATTTAACACCTTTTTATGATTAAAAAAACTCAACAAACTAGAAGTAGAATAAAACAATCTCAACATAATAAATTCCATATATGAGGAGCCCATGCCTAGCATTATATTCAATGATTAAAAAAAGAAAATCTTAGATTTTCTTCTAAGATCAGAAACAAGGCAAGGATGCCAGCTTTCACCACTTCTATTCAATATAGTACTAGAAGTTCTAGCCAGAGAGATTAGTCAAGAAAAAGAAATAAAAGGCATAAACATAGCAAAGGAAGTAGTACAATTATCTCTGTTTGCAGATGATGGGATCTTATATGTAGAAAATCTTAAGGATTACATACACACACACACACACACACATTAGAACTAATAATCAAATTCAGAAAAGTGCAGGATACAAAGTTAACATCCAAAAGTCAGTGGCATTTCTGTGCACTAGAAATGGACAATCCAAAAACAAAATTAAGAAAACAATTTCATTTATAAAAGCATCAAAAATAATAAAATACTTAGGAGTAAATTTAACCAAGGAAGTGATAGATTTGTACACTAAAAACTACAAGGTGTTACTAAAATAAAGAGGACACAAATAAATGAAAAGACATCTATGTTCATGGATTGGAAGGCTTAATATTGTTAAGATGTCAATATGCCCAAAGTAATCTGCGGATTTAATGCAATCTCATCAGACTCTCAATAGTGCTTTTGTTTTGTTTGTTTTTCTTGCGGAAATAGAAAAGTCCATCCTAAAACTCATACAGAATATCAAGAGATCTGATAGCCAAAGCATTCTTGAAAAAGAACATTATATTTTACAAGATACCTGTACTCATGTTTATTGCAGCACAATTCACAATTGCAAAGATATGGAATGAACCTAAGTGCCCATCAACAGATGAATGGATAAAGAAAATGTGATATATATATATGTGCATGTGTATATATATCATGAAATACTACCTAGCCATTAAAAAAGAATGAAATAATGTCTTTGCAGCAACTTGGAATGAACTGGAAGTCATTATCCTAAGTGAAGTAACTCAGGAATGGAAAACCAAATACCTCATGTTGCCACTTACGAGTGACAGCTAAGCCATGGGTACCCAAAGGCATACAGAATGGTATAACAGACATTAGAAACTCAGAATGGGGGAGGGAGAGAGGTTGGAAAGGAATACAGAATCACCTATTGGGTACAGTGCACACTATTCGGGTAATGGGAACACTAAAAGCCCAGACTTCATCACTATGCAATTTATTTATGTGACCGAAAACCACTTGTACCCCTAAAGCTACTGAAATAAAAAAAAAAATTAATTAAAAAAAAAGGGATATTACACTTTCTTATTTCAAAAATATTACAAAGCTACAGTAATCAAAACAGTGTGGTACTGGTATAAAGACAGACATACAGACCAATGAAACAGAATAGAAAACTCAAAAATATACTCATGCATATATGGTCAAATGATTTTTGACAAGGGTGCCAAAACCATTCATTGATGAAAGGACAGTCATTTCAGCAAATGGTGCTGGGAAAACTGGATATTTGCATGCAAAAGAATAAAGGTGAACCCTTACTTTACACCATATATAAAAATTAACTCAAAATGGATCAAAGACCTAAATATGAGACCTCAAACTATTACACTTTTAGAAAACAAAAACAGAGGAAAAACTTCAGGACATTGGATTTGGCAATGATTTCCTGGATATGACACCACAAGTACAGTCGATGAAAGAAAAAATAGCTAAATTGGGCTGCGTCTAAATTAGAAACATATGTGCTTCAAAGGACACTATCAACATAGTAAAAGGGCAACCCATAGAATGGGAGAAAATACTTGCAAATGATATACCTGATAAGGGATTAATATCTAGATTATTGTTCTTTTTCTATAAAATGATATGGCTCAAGAACAACAACAAAAAAGTAACCTGATTTTAAAATGGTGAAAGGAATTTTAAAGACATTTCTCCAAAGATATACAAATGTCCAATAACCACATGAAAAGGTGCTGAACATCACTAATCATTAGGGAAATACAAATCAAAATCACAATGAAATACCACCTCACACTCATTAGGATAGCTACTATTAAAAAAAAAACTCAGAAGATAATTGTTGGCAAGGATATAGAGAAACTGGAATCTTTGTTGTTGGGAATTTAAAATGACACAGCCACTATGAAAAACACAGCAGTTCCTCCAAAATTTAAACATAGAATCACCATATGACCTAGGGATTCCACTCACTGGTATTATACCCAAAGGAACTGAAAGCAGGGACTTGAAAAGATATTTGTACACCCATGTTCATAGCAGCATTATTCAGTCACCCAAAGTGGAAGTAACCCAAGTGCCTTCAAGTAACACAGTAGCCCCAAGTAGAAGTAACCCAAGTGTCACTGTGTTGTTTCCTGTAGGAGGAGGATGTGCTGGCCTGGGGAACTCTGCACTGGTAGAACCCTGCACTGCATGTTGTAGTTCTCAGTAAATTACCTAGTCAGGATTCTGACCTACAGGTGTCTTCCCTTCAGTCCCCACTGGGCACCGCACTATGTATGGGGAACCACATAGCCTGCCTTCACACAGAGAACCTGGGTATACATGGGGAGATTGGTAAGGCATGGTGAGGGCACTGCAGAGAGTGGGCATCTGCATTAGAGCTTCACAGAGCACAGGTAACACAGGGAATGGAGGAGGGGACACAACTGTGCTGGTTGGGACAAGGTCAGACCCAGAAGAGGCCTCAAGGTGATGTGACAGGAAGGTCACCAGAACGGAGGCTAACCAAGCCTGTAAGCCAGATGTTGAGTCCGAGTCATAGGGATCTCTGCCTGCTGGAAGAGAGTCAGGGAGAAGGCTAGAGAGTCCCTCAGGCTGAACTAAGGGTCTGCACTAACTCTTTGGTTTAGGGGAACCTCTAGAAGTATGATAAACCATCAGGTCACAGGACTAGGTTTATAGCATTGGAAAGCAAGATGGAGAATGGACTGGACAGGTGAGACTGGAAGCAGAATGACCCCCTTGGAAATGTCTGTCCCCTGCCATCTCCCATGATGAGAGACGGTGACTGGATGGACAGAAGAGCTTGGGTGTCATCACCACATGAAACACCTAGTCTGCAGACCAAAGGCCAGACACCTTGTCATGTTACATTCTCCAAGTTAGAGCTTCCTGGGTATCCCACTCCATCAGAGGCCTCAGTCTCCCTGCAGCTTTCTCCATCCACCCACGCCAACCCCAAGTTTCCATTCTGAAAATTTTCAAACCTAGAGAAGGGTTGGAAGAGTAGATCAAAGACGAATGTGTCCTTCACATGATTCACAACTGTTTACATTCTGCAATATTCGCTTGCTCTCTTCCTATTTGAGCACATTTTTAACCCTTTGAAAGCACACTGCAAACATCATGGCACTTTACCCCCAACTCTCTCCGTGTGCATTTCCCAATAACAAGGGTGTCATGTCATCCTTCGAGCATCTCATCATGTTCGTTTGATCCAGTATTGGTTAAATTTAAGCTTTTGGTGGAAGATATGCCCACCAGATTTCTCCATCAGAACACCCTTCATTTTTAAGAAATCATAGTTGTAACATGAGATTCTTTTTGAAAAGCATTTTTAGTGCTAATTTCATACATTAAATTTGCCTAAAGAGGACTAGGCTACAGCATTATCCCATCCTGATATTTGGCTTGCTTAAAGGAAGGAAAAGCACCAAGACCAAGTTGTACATTTTATACCCTGTGACACAACAGACTTTGTTTAAAACTTTATTCCTATAACAAAGCTTCCTAGTGCTTCTATCACGTGCCTTGCAGTATGCTAATCAATGACAGTAATAATGAAAGCAGGCACCTTTCTGATAAGGTTTGGCTGTGTTCCCACTCAAATCTCCTCTTGAATTCCTACGTGTTGTGGGAGGGACTCGGTGGGAGGTAATTGAATCATGGGGGCAGGTTTTCCCATGCTGTTCTCATGATAGTGAGTAAGCCTCACGAAATCTGATGGCTGTTTTGAAAAGGGGAGTTTCCCTACAGAAGCTCTCTTCTCTTGTCTGCTGCCATGTGAGACGTGCCTTTCACCTTCTGCCATGATTGTGAGGCCTCCCCAGCCATTTGGAAATGTAAGTCCATTAAACCTCTCTCTTGTAAATTGCCCAGTCTTGGGTATGTCTTTATCAGCAGTATGAGAACTAATACGCTTCCCTTCAATCTAAGAAAGAAGTCCATGTATACAGCCAGCTTAGCACAATGTAATAAATGGTAAGAATTAAGAGATGACAAGCACAAACAGAGTAACTATGCTGCCCAAGAGATAGGAGTTGGCAGGCCAGTTTGGGGCTTCTTAGAATTTGGGGGTCTGGGGAGGCAGAAGAGAGGGTGTCTTAGTCCAGCTACTATAGCAAAATACCATAAACTGGGTGGCTTATAAACAACAGAAATTTATTTCTCACAGTTCTGGAGGCTGAAAGTCCAAGATTCAAGGCACTGGCAGATTCAGTGATGGGGGAGGGCTCTCTTCCTCATTCGTAGGTGGTGCCTTCTCACTGTATCCTCACATGGAGGATGGGGTGAGGGAGATCACTGGGATCTCTATAATAAGAGGACTAAGCCCATTCCTGAGGGCTTCAGTTAATTGCTTTCACAGTGCTTCTTGTGACTTTCTCTCATTCCATTTTCTCATTCATATACGGCCGCCATCAGAATTGCCCTGAATCTTCCAGTTGTGGGGGGAGAGAGGCATCTCATTGATGTGTGAGGCTAGTGCAGAACAAGGATGTTAGCAGAGTGAGAAAAGACAATAGAGTCAGCCAGCAAAGTGTAACCCAAGTCCATCATTTCTACATTGTATATTGTATTACTTTCATAATTTAAAAAGACAAAAAAAAATTCCAAGTGGAATGGGGTTACCAGGGGCAAGTGGGCAGGGCAGGAGAAACATCAAAGGGTACAAAGTTGCAGTTATGTAGGATGAATAGTCTAGAGACCTAAAGTACAGCATGGTGACTGTAATAATAATGTACCATGCATTTGAAATTTGCTAAGAGAGGTAGTAAGTGTTCTAATCATACAAAAAAACAAAGGTAACTATGTGAGGTGCTGGATATGTTAATTAGCTTGACTATAGTAATTGTTTTACATTGTTTAGGTATATCAAGCCATCACATTGGACACCTTAGATACACACAATTTTTATTTTAAAGATAAATATGTATAAGAGAATAAAAATTTAACAATTCCCTTAAAAAAAGTGAATCTATTTGGGGTTATACTACTAACTTAATCAGAGTTGAAGACTTCCATTCAGTCTCTCTACCCAATTCTGATGCCTCATTCTCACACTAAAATGGAAAAATGAAAAAAGTTCTGAGGATTTTTTCAAGTCCCGAATAAGATCCAAAAATACTAATGATGTGAGCATGAAAGTGGCATGTGTACTCTTTACCTGTATAGAACAGTATTATTTTGCACACTCTTAACAGAGCTTGTTCAGCAAACGGGGGTATTATCAATCATCAATTTAAAACGGGGAGGGAAACGTGAATCGCAACTTGGGATCTAAAGGAATCATCTGGGTGTGTAGCAGCCCCTGGTTCAAGTCCAGTCCAGGCTGGGGAGAGGAGACTGAGAGTCCACTCTCCAAGGTCTATCATGTTCTAACAGACAGTCATACTTCATTAGGGGCAGTTATGCTCATCCCCTACCAAAATTTGCCACGGTGATACCAATGTAAGCAAACAGAAAAGGTGCCTTTGAGCTAATTAAGAAAATTATTTCCAGGTATATATGCCTGGGAAGGTGTTTTTGGGAAGAGGTTAGCATTTGACTTGGTAGACTGAGTGAAGGAGATCTACCCGTACCAGCCTGGGCACCCTCGAATCACTTGAGGGCCTGAATAGAAGAAAAAGATGGAAGAAGAGTGAATTCTTTCTCTCTCCTGGAGCAGCTGGGACATTCATCTTCTTCTGCCCTCAGACTTTGGAGCTCCACACCACCATGAGCCTCAGCCTCAGACCCAAATTATACCAAAGGCTTTCCTGGGCCTCCAGCTTGCTGATGGCATGTCATGGGACTTCTCATCCTTCATAATCATCAGCCACTTCCTGTAATAAATTCCCTCACATACTGCAGGGCCTCTCAGTTTTCCCCTACTTCCTCTCCTTGTGCTGACTGAGAAATACAGGCTGTGACCCAGCCAGCTGCATATTTTCTCTTGCAGGCTCGAACTCTTGCAGACACCTGGAATGTTCCCAGGCACTGCAAAAGTTGTTAAGGTTGTTCCCAAAACATGAAAAGATCAAACATGTTGCTAAACATGTAAAAATGAACCCCCTACCCTGAGTCAGATTCCTGAAACGCTCATGTAAACTTCTTAACCCAATTCCCTCATTGTATATATACCTAGGTAGAACATCTCTTTTCTTGCTGTACATTGTGAGGATCCTGGAAGCACTTTGTATGTAAGTTCCCCCAATTCATGCTTTGGATTTATCACCCTGGCATTTAGTGTTTCTTTCTTAGAAACCGTAATCAGTCCCATCTCAGGAGAGTATGGGGCAGTCGCTTATGGGAACTCCTTTGCCACTGTTTTTGGGGTGCCTCCATCAGGAGTTCAGCCAGACAGAACACACACACACACACATACACACACACACACACACATATATCCTATTGGTTCTGTGTCTCCAAAAAACCCTAACTAATATAACTACCATGTTTCCACAATACTCTAACTCTGGGGTGAGTCTATTTTACCAGAAAGCCCGAAAAAACTATTTTTCCAATAGAATTGCATGCTGATGTGTAGCCTATAATCAGGAAGCCAAACTCTGCATCCAGGTTAACTGCAAATGTCGATGTTAGTAATTAACTACTTCTATCTTCTTCCTTAAAGGGCACAGGTGGGATTGAGATGACTTTAAAATTACAAAATATGTTTCTAAGGGTCAAAGCCCTGAGAAGATGGCACACTGATGTTCCCACAGTGAGGATGGGAGACTTCCCTGGTACAGTATCTGGTGTAGCCTCATCTCGTTCATGCAGCAGGGTCACCACAATCACAGTGGTGGGCCACTTGCCACTTGTGCTGGCAATACCTCCTGCTGCATCATCAGGCAGCAGAGACCCTGCGTTTGCAGGATGTGCAGCCCTCCCCAGCCATGACACTCTGCAGAATGACTCCCACTGGGTCCCTCCCTGAAAGGCTGTCTCCTTAGCAACATGCTCCCATGCCTTCCATAAACCCAAACACAATGGACAGCAGCTCAACACACACAGAAAACCTGCCACAGGAGCCTCACAAGAGGTCCAGCCAATCCCCTCTCACCTGTGAAGACTGTGGGGGGCTTGCAGAAATGTAAGAAATATAGCTGGGCTGAAAAAAACCAAGGTCTACCACAAAACCAGTAGATACGGCAACTGTGTTATCATCACACTAAAGGGAGGAACAACACAATTCACGTAAATGAACAGATGCTCATGCTCAGCCTTAGAATGCAAGTAGAAAGTATTCCACATCCAAAGGCTCAGGAAAGATGTTACAGCCTGATGGGTTCTGCTTGCCCACCACCCTTAAAAACCAATGCACTGAGAACAGCAGGTGTTATAGGAAAGAAAGAGTTTAATAATTGTAGGGCCAGCCAAGCAAGGAGGACCAGAGATAATTCTCAAGTCCACCTCCCCAAGAATTCAGAGGCTAGGGATTTTCAAGGGTAGTTTGGCAGGTAGGGGGCTGGGGAATGGGGAGTGCTGATTGGTTGGGTTGGGGATTAAATCACAGGGGGTTCAAGCTGTCATCTTGTACTGAGTCAATTCCCGGGTGGGGGTCACAGGACTAGTTGGGTCAGTTCCTGAGTAAGGATTACCTGTTCAGGTGGCCCCAGCTGGCCCATCAAAATGCAAGGTCTGAAAAGTACCTCAAACACCAGTCTTAGGTTTGACCATAATGATGTTATCTATAGGAGCAATTGGGGAGGTTACGCATCTTGTGACCTCTAGCTACATGACTCCTGAACCACAACCTTGTGGCCAATGTATTAGTTTTACAAAGGCTGTTTCAGTCCTTGAGCATGGAAGGGGTTAGTTTTGGGATGGGACTGTTATCATCTTTGTTTTAACATTAAACTATAAACTAAACTCCTCCTACAGTTAGCTTGGCCTACACCCAGAAATGAGCAAAGACAGCTTGTGAGGTTAGAAGCAAGATGGAGTCAGCTATGTCAGGTTTCTCTCACTGTCATAATTTTTGCAAAGGTGCTCTCAAATACTGGTTCATGCAATACTATATGTCATGCAAAATTTCCTATCAATTTTAAGCACTTCCTCATTCTTTCCTCTGGATGCAAATTATTACTAACTTTCCCCGGCAGTGAGGTGTCACCGGAAGCTTTTGGGACAAAGAGAGACATGCACAAACTCAAGTTCCTTGCCAAGCAGTGGCATGAGGTAGCCAGCCTGTATCATCTCATTAGAGCCGACTGTTAAATTTTCACTGATTGCGTGAGCCTCATGTCGAATCATCAGTGGTTTGAAATTGGCCACAGTAGGGCATTTATACCACAGAAATCAGCAAATACTGCTGATCATGGTTGGTTGGTTTGCTTTCCAGTAAAGTGGTTATTAAGCATTTACCAGCACCCACTGGCCATCTGCCACTGCTCAGGTGGGCTTGCCCCAGTTTTATCACCTTCCTAAACTTTATTTTTCTCTGTTTACACAATGAGAATCACAATTCCATTCCACACAGCCATTTTGTTTTTCTAAATGAGGACAGTGAGTATGACAGTGCTTTGTAAATTACGAAGCAATTGACAATAACTGCATTTTTAATCCTCATACCCTTATCTACATAATATATGAGAATCTTCCTGCTTTCCTGTGCCTCCAGGAAACCAAGAGGTTCATACTGACCTTTCTTTTTTTTTCTTTGTTGATGTTTATACCCCTAGTTTTAAATTTAAATGGAGGATTGCAAAGTTCTTTCTTTTTCTTCAAAAATAATGCCAGAGTTAGGGACAGTGATATTTTCAAAGTGCACGAAAGGCTGAAACACTCCTTCCATTTGCTGGGTTCTTGGCAAATGTGAACTGAGTGCCTGCTAGGAATCGCCGTGAGCTATCTGGAAGGTGCCTGGCATCCAGGTGGCAAAGGCCAGGGCAGTGGAGGCAAGCCTGGGTCCACCCTGTGAAGTGGAATCCACTGTCATCTCCACATGATCACCCCATGCCTTGCTCTGGAATGGGCTTACCTCCATTATTCACAGGTCCAAATTCACTCATATCAGATGACTTCCACCAAAGGGGGTGATCCCTCAAAAATGCTAAACTCTTGTTCTCTTTTCTGAAACAAGGACTACCATTTCACTTTCAAAAACAGATGTGCTGTCTACCTAGAGAATGTGTTGAGCAGATGACGCTATCCATGGCAATCTTTGTAAACGTTGGCAGCTGCTCCCTCATATCCTCTCTTCTCTGTCACAGTGTTGCTGTGCAAATCCCCATAGCCTCCAACCCTTGGGACAGAGGTTTCCACAAAAGCACTTTTAGCTCTTGGTCTTCATTGGCTTCAACAGTTCCCTGAATTTCTCCTGAGCACTGGGCTGAAATGATCACTACTGATGAAGACTTTGAGCTACAGAAGGCTCTCCTCAGTCACCTGTCTCCCAGTCTTGCTGAGTACTAGGGAGGACCACATGATATGGTTTGGGTTTGTGTCCCCACCTAAATCTCATATTGAATTGTAATTCCCAGGTATTGAGGGAGGGACTTGGTGGAAGGTGATTGGATTATAGGGCTGATTTCCCCTACGCTGTTCTCAGGATAGCCAGTGAGTTCTCATGAGATCTGATGGTTTCATAAGGGACTCTCTCCCCTTCACTTCCTTCACACACTCTCTCACCTGCTGCCATGTAAGATGTGCCTGCTTCCCCTTCAGCCATAATTGTAAGTTTCCTGAGGCCTCCCCAGCCATGCAGAACTGTGAACCAATTAAACTTCTTTTCTTTAGAAATTACCCAGTCTTGGGCAGTTCTTTATAGCAGTGTGAGAATGGACTAATACACCACATTACGGTGACTCTCACTTGGCAGGTTTTGCACCTTTTCCTAGTTCAAAATCTTTTCTACTCTCAAGTAGATGATGCATCTGCAATGTTTCCCAACTTCTTGAAAATGCAGTTTAGCAAAAGCAAGAATGAATGGGTCTAATCAACAACAGCTTCTGTTTGAGGCAAGCAGAGTCCATAGCTGTTTGCTCTATTCGAGAAGCTTGATTCCTCTCAACTATGCAAATATGTATTATTAAATGTCAGATCGTCTCAGTCCATTCAGACTGATATACCAAAATACCACAGACTGGGGGGCTTATACACAACAGACCGCTCTTCCTCACAATTCTGAAGGCTGGAAGTACAACATCAAGGTTCTGAGAGAGTCCGTGACTGGAGAGGGCTCTCTTCTTTGTTCACAGATGGTGCGTCTTCACTGTGTCCTCACATGGTTGAAGGAAAGCCCTCTGGTTTCTTTAGCCTATGAGGGTCCTCATCCCCTCATGAAGCTCTGCCCCCATGACCTATCACCTCCCAAGTGCCCTGCCTACTAACACCATCACATTGTGATTAGGATTTCAACAGATGAATTTAGGAGGACACAAACATTCAGTCCATAGCACAGAAGCTGAGGTAAGAATTTACAAAGATGATCTCTTTTAAGCCTCACAGCAGATCTATAGGAATTGTTATTCCCATTTTACAGATGAGGAAATAGACTCAGAAGAGGTTAAAACCATAGCTAAGGCCACACAGCTGTAGGTAGTGGCCAGACTCCAATGTATGTATCTTCAACTCCAGACCCAATGCTCTTAACCTCCAACCCATCCTGTCTTATTAACAACCCCAAAGTAAGGTAGATCTTCCCAGCTAGTTCCTATTCTAAAATCATGTTATGATCAAGAAAATTTTCTATAAAAATTTTATTGTCAATTTAAACATACAATAGAAATTGATTTAAATAAACTACAGCATACTCATGTGCAATAATATTATGCAATCTTTAAAAATTATGCATTATTTTAATATATTTTGTTAAATAAACAGGCACATCAGAAAACATCAAGTACTCGGCCGGGCGTGGTGGCTCATGCCTATAATCCCAGCACTTTGGGAGGCCGAGGCGGGTAGATCACGAGGTCAAGAGATCGAGACCATCCTCACTAACACAGTGAAACCCTGTCTCCACTAAAATATAAAAATTAGCGTGGTGTGGTGGCGGGCACCTGTAGTCCCAGCTACATGGGAGGCTGAGGCAGGAGAATGGCGTGAACCCAGGAGGCAGAGCTTGCAGTGAGCTGAGATCACGCCACTGCACTCCAGCCTGGGCGACAAAGCGAGACTCTGTCTCAAAAAAAAAAAAAGAAAAGAAAGAAAAAAAGAAAATATGAAGTACTCCGATCTCAAATATTTAAAGTGATATATACATAGACATGTATATGTAATGTATATTACAGTTATATGCATTTTATACAAAATGTTAATATATTTTTGCTACATGGAAAACTATCTTGTTACAAAACATTATGAACTATGCTCCTTATATGACACATATTTGTTGAGAGAGACAGTCCTCTATGCATCTCTTGTGCTTCTACGTATCTTACCGGGTATGACAAGAATGAGAGGCCCCAGGCTGGGGAGGGTGGTTCACGCCTGTAATCCCAGCACTTTGGGAGGCTGAGGCAGGTGGATCACTTGAGGTCAGGAGTTTGAGACCAGCCTGGCCAACATGGTGAAACCCCATCTCTACTAAAAAACACAAAAATTAGCTGGGTGTGGTGGTGGGTGCCTGTAATCTCAGCTGCTCGGGAGGCTGAGGCAGGAGAATTGCTTGAACCCGGGAGGCAGAGGTTGCAGTGAGCTGAGATCACGCCACTGCACTCCAGTCTGGGCAAAAGAGCTAGACTCCATTTCAAGAAAAAAAAGAAAGAAAGAAAGAAAGAATGGGAGGCCCTAACTACTCTTTGCCAAGGCCATTTCTCAAGGTTGTGTTTGCAGCAAGCTGCACTGAAGGATGAGATCATGTTTCCCTCTGGAACAAGGAGCAGGCTTGCTTACTGCTTGCTATAAAAACAACAGATTCGCCCAAGCTTGCATTCTTCTCCTGTGTGCAACTCACTGCCTATGCAAGTGCTGTGTGGGTGCACTGTGTCAGCCCCACGGGATCTGGGAGCAAGAGGAACTGACACAAACATGCTGATGGTCAGGCTGCTTGTCTCTGACCTAGAAGTCTTGTAGCATCTGTCAGAATCCACAAAAGACTAACAGGGATAAAATCAAATGCCAGACCCAACTATCTGTTTATATAATGTTTGTATACATATGGATAGATCCAAATATGTGTATGTATTGTACGTTAGTATATGTATACAAACAGAGTTACTTCTGATGATAGTGTCACAAGTAATCATTTCTTCTTCTTATGCTCACATTCCACATTTCTATAACTGATATGTATTATTTGCAATCAGAAACAAAGCAATAAAAACACTTTTAAAACTATGTGTATGGCTGGGCACAGTGGCTCACACCTACAAAGATTGCACCATTGAACTCCAGCCTGGTGACAGAGCAAGACCCCATCTCAAAACAAAACAAAACAAAAAAACCATGTGTACAATGATTTAAAGTAAATAAAATTCATTAAAGGCATTCCACCATTTTTACATTTACTCCTTACTCTCCATTTAATCGGCGTGTCTCTGGTGACTGAGACATTGTAGTAACTAAGGTGACGTGGGTCTATCTCATGAAATTCCCTAGAATCTCATAGAATTTACATTAAAATGAGGAGACATTTAGGAAAATAAGGGATGAACAGGCAAATTTGCAAATGACATATCCAACAAAGGACTAGTAGCTCGAATATAGAAAGGTCTCACAAAACTCAACAGCAAAATCCCAACAATCCAATTAGAACATGGGCCAAAGACATAAAAGCAGACATTCCACTAAGGAGACACATAGATAGCAAATGAGCACATAGAAAATATTCAGCATTATTAGACATTAGAAAATGCAAATTAAAACCACAATGAGAAATTAGATCACTCAGACATTGCTGGTGAGAATGTAAAATGTACAGCCACTCTAGAAAACAGCTTGGCAGTTTCCTAAAATACAAAATATGTAACTACCACATGACCCAGCAATTGCATTCCCGGGCATTTATCCCAGAGAAATGAAACCTTATGTGCACACAAAACCTATGCACCAATGTTTATAACAGCTCTATTTGTAATAGCCAAAAATTGGAAACAACCCAGGTGTCCTTCATCAGGTGAATGGTTAAACAAATTTGGTATGTCCATATTATGGAATAGGACTCAACAATAAAAATAACAAACTGTTGTATACGCAACAACCTGGATGGAATCTCTGGATCATTATACTACGTAAAAAAGCCAATCTCAGAACATTACATACTGTATGTTTTCATCATGTAACACTCTCGAAATGACAAAATCATAGAAATAGAGAGCAGATTAGTGCTTGCCCCCGGGTTAAAGAGAGGACAAGAGTGGAAGGAATTAGGCGTGGTATAAAAAGGCAACATGTCCTGGCTAACACAGGTGAAACCCTGTCTCTACTAAAAATATTAAAAATTAGCCAGATGTGGTGGCGGGCGCCTGTAGTCCTAGCTACTTGGGAGGCTGAGGCAGGAGAATGGCGGGAACCTGGGAGGCGGAGCTGACGGTGAGCAGAGATCGCACCACTGTGCTCCAGCCTGAGCTACAAAGCTAGACCCCGTATTTAAAAAAAAAAAAAAAAGGCAACATGAGAGATCAGTATCAGCATTCTGGCTGTGATACTTTATTACAGTTTTGCAGGATGTGGCCATTGAGGAAATTGGGTAAAGGTACATGGAATCTCTCAGTATTATTTCTCACAACTGTATGCAAATCCACAATTATCACAAAATTAAAAGTACAATCAAACATTTGAAAATTAAATGTAGACAAAAATACAAAGTAATTCCCCCAAAAAATGCAAGGTATAAAAGAATATATTTAGCATGCAACATTTAGATTAACAGAATGGAGGAAGTAAAAATTTTTTACATCAGCATGTAATTCCACCATTGTGGTAGGAATGCTGAGGAACAGTGTGAGAGTGAGGAGTGGTTTTGGAGAATAGCAGGCGAGGTTCCAGACTCAGGTTTTACCAGCCGAGCCCGGGGGCCTTTCCAATGACTTGCCTTTCTAACTGCCAGCGAGTCCCTCAGGTCGGGGGAAAGGTGTTCCCAGCAGCTGCTGGGAGCAGGAGAGATGGACCCTCTGCTGGATCTGGTGGGGAGTGAGTGTGCAGGTGACCAAGAGGCAAGAAGGCCAGCGAGACTTCCCAGGCAGGGGCACTGATAGTGGAGACAATGGGAGATTACAAAGCCCAGCTCTGCCATGTTGTCATTTGCATTCCAGAGTACCCCTCTGAGTGCTGGGTCAAGACTGGATTGAAGCATGGAGGGGCAGCCAGGTGATAGGCCTGGATTCAGTGGTCAGGATGGAGAAAGGGACCGGTTCGGAGTGTGAGTGAGCAGATGTTCTGTGTACCAAGAGGAAGGATGCAGAAGAAGAGCCCAGTAGGGAGACAAGCTCAAGAGTAGGGCTTGAGCTTCCCTGAGAGTGGAAGACAGGGATGCGGAAGACAGGCCAGGCCGCAGTTGTCCAAACAAGATGGTGTCTAAAGAAATGTTAAGCACCACTTCAGAGTTCTGTAACAAAAAGGAAAGGGGGTCCCTGATCCCTGAACCTGCAGCATTCCACCTGGTGAAGCAGGAAGATGAGCCGACCCACTTAGCCCTAGTAAAATTCGTGAAGCTTCTGTTTCTTCCAGCCTTTTAAAAGGGTACAAGACAAAATTTCTGCTGACACCATGAAAGCACTTCCAACAAGGGCTTTTTCCTCTCAGTCTAACCAGCATTAACTGCACATGGTACTGCGTAAACAGCTGCCATTCCCCACAAGTGATTGTGATTTCTGAAACAAAACAGGGTTTTACAACCCAGGAGGTTCTGGAGGAAAGGAAGCGGGATTGTAACACATTCCTCCGAGGAGTTTTCAGGACAATTCCCCTTGGGTGGCGTGGCATGTGAACTCAACAAATAGCTTCATGAAAACACTCCAGAGGGGTAATTTCCTTTAGATGTTTACCAAATTAGAAATCAAATGTTGGCCCTCAACTGACCAAGGGCCTGGGAAAAGACTTCAAGGAGTTGAGTCAGCACTGAGTTTAGTTTGCTAAGTCTTGTGTCTCTTTATTCAAGGGTAGTGTGGACAGATGGCAGCAGTGGTGAATAGTAGGGGCTATGGCCATTCAAATCTCCATTCACATCCACAGCAGAGCAGCACCCCACTTGAGTCTGCTTTTCATTTTCTTTTCCCAAAAGTTACACTTTTCTATACAAGCACTTACTTTTCATTCATAGTATAGACTCAATTAACCCAGACATAAAACTGTGATTTCCTACTGTGATCTTCCCTGGCTCAAAAAGATAAGTGAAAACATGAAGGGGAGGCTCTCCATGAGAAGGGGTGCCAGGCTATCCCCATGGCCATGTCAGGGGTTGGAGGACAGACAGTGTCCTTCATCTGTTCAAGAATGAGGGAGAGCTGGTCCTGTGGGCAAAGCCACATTGGCCATTGGGTCTCTGCCCCAACTCCTACCACCTTCTCCTACAAATATTTCCTCCCCTACTTCGTACCCATTAGGATGGCTACTATCAAAAAGGTAGGGGGAAAATTGGACCCTCACGCACTTCTGGTGGAAATGTAAAATCATGCAGCTGCTCTGGTAAACATTGTTATGGTACCTCAAAAAGTTAAAACAGAGTTACCACACCACCCACAATTCCACTCCTGGGTATCTACCCAAAAGAATTAACGGCAGGGTTTCAAAGAGGTATTTGTAGACACATGTTTATAGCAGCACTGTTATTCACAATAGATACAGTGTGGAAGCAACCTAAATGTCCATTAACAAATGAGTGGAGAAAAAAAATATGGACATACATGTGATAGAAAATTACTCAGCCTTGAAAAGGAAGTTCTGATCCACACTACGACATGGATGAAACTTGAGAACATTATGCTGAGTGAAATAAGCCAGACACAGGACAAATAATGTGTGATTCCACTTATAAGAGGTACCAAGAGTAGTCAAGTTCATAGAGACAGAAAGTAGAATGGTGGCTGGGTGGGGAGTTAGTGTTTCATGGGAATGGAGATTCCACTGGGGATGTTGAAAAAGTTCCAGAAATGGACAGTGATGATGGGTACACAACATTGTGAATGTACTTAATGCCACTAATTATACACTTAAAAACAACTAAAATGCCAAGTGTTATGTTGTGTATATTTCATCACAATACAAAAACAGTTTTTAAAAATCCTCCCTTATCCTGCTGCAGGTAAACATGAAAAAAGAATAAAGTGTCTCAAGCACTTTCTTTGCAGTATGTAGTGATGGTCAAGGGACTCTCTAAGATGTCCACAGTAACACAATCAGCTTCTAAAGTCTCTTTGCAGAAAAAGAAACTGAGCCCTTGGTTAACTAGATTTAGTTAGAATTCTACCATTACTTGATTTTCAAGTCTTGACTCCAGCTGGTCTTTGGTTTCTAGACCAAGGTATCATACTCTGATGGCAGAGGCCACAGAAGCTCCAGGGGCAGGTGGACACAGCACCTCTTAGCTAAAATGCTGCTGTGGTTAACACAGTGAACTAAAACCACTACACTCAGGATCCCTAAATGGTAGAGGATTTAGACTCAATTGTATATTCTGCACTAAGTGTAAACAGTGTGATTACATCGGCGAAGTGCATGGTTAGATGCTTTCCTCATTCCAGTAGTGTCCCCTTATTCGTGGTTTTGCTTTCTGAGGTTTCACGTATCCTCAGTATGGTACAATAAGGTATTTCAAGAGAGAGAAAGAGAGAGACCATTCACATACTTTTATTACAATATATTGTTATAATTGTTCTATTTTATTAATAGTTGTTGTCAATCTCTTACTGTGCCTCATTTATAAATTAAACTTTGTCATAGGTATATGTATAGGAAAAGCATAGTGTCTATATAGGGCTTGGTACTATCCACGTGTCAGGCATCCACTGGGGTTCTTGGAACATATCTCCCGCAGATAAAGTGGGGGCTACTGTAAGGTCTTAATCTAACTGGTATAATGGTATTGGATCTACTGTCTTTACCTTGTGTTTAAAAATCTGGACTTTTTACATCAAAATAGATGAAAACTATGACTCAAGAAATGAAAATAGAAATGTTTCCAGGTGGCTAGGGGGCAGTGGCTCACACCTGTAATCCCAGACTTTGGGAGGATGAGGTGGGAGGCTTGCTTGAGCTCAGGAGTTTGAGACCAGCCTGGACAACATGGCAAAACCCGATCTCTACCAAAAAAAATACACAAATTAGGCAGGCATTGTGGTGTGCACCTGCAGTCCCAATCACTCAGGAGGCTGAGGTGGGAGTATCACTTGAGCGTGGGAGGTTGGGGCTGCAGTGAGCCATAACTGCACCATTGCACTTCAGCTTGGGCGACAGACTATGATCGTGCTAAAAGAAATAAAGAGAGAAAGACAAGAAAGAGAAGAAGGGAAGGGAAGGGAAGGAAAAAAAGAAAAGGAAAGAGAAAAAATAAGGTAAGGGAAGGGAGAGGAGAAAAGGAAGGAAGGAAGGAAAGAGAGGAAGAAAGAAAAGAAAGAAAGAAAGAGAAAGAAAGAAAGAAAGAAAGAAGAAAAAAGAGAGAGAAGGAGGGAAGGAGGGAGGGAGGAAAGGAGGAAGGAAGGAGAAAGAAAAGAAAGGAAAGAAATGAGAAGATAAAAGACAAGAAAAAGAAAAGAAAAGAAGAGAAAAGAAAAGAAAAGAAAATGGGCTTTATTTCTGGGAAACCTGCGCCAGCAAATCTGAGCTGAGCTAGCCACTGTAAACTACTGTCCCAGGGGTTGAGTTGCTGGAAAATCACCTGAAGAAGTTAACATCACACATAACATACATTTTAAAATAGTATTTCTATAGTAAACACTGTAATCAATTTCTGCAAGGAACCCTCAAAATTTCAACAAATTAAAAAATCTAACTGGCATTTATTATCAACTCATGCATCAGGCAGCAACCCACCTAAAGATTGAGAAAGGCACTCAGATGGGTTCCTTATAGGGTTAAAACAGAGGTGACTTCCTTATCTTGCCTACTCAGATAAACTGGGTCCCTTCTGATAGGTCACTATGAATCTCCTGTCTGGGGGAAGATTGGCCTATTTTAAAGTTCAGTTTGATCACAAGCCACCTAGCCTGGGTGACTTCATTCTGATCTGGTCTGATCTGTTGGGGCCCTGTGCAGGAGCTCAGTCCAAAACAATGGTCTCCCATAATTTTTATTTAATGTCATAGAACGCCATCTTCTTGAGTTAAAAAACTAACCTCTCTTTATAAAAGTCAAATTTGTTGCATCGTTTGTGCTTTGATGTTTCTTCTTGGCTGAAGTACTTATCATTTTTTACTTTGCATGTTAAATATATGTCTCCTAAATGCTGATATGACCACAATTATTCAAATGAAGAGCAATGCTAACGCCTAAAATAGAGACTGAAGGAAAAATGCTAAGACCTTCATGGTGGTGATCCCTCAGAGGTGAGACTTCTGGGCAATCCTCATATTTGCCTTTATGCTTTTATATAAATGCTAAAAGTTCTACCAGGGAGAAACCTACATTTTTCTACATTATTCTACCAGAATGAAAGGCTA
Source organism: Theropithecus gelada (assembly GCF_003255815.1). Taxonomy (NCBI): domain Eukaryota; kingdom Metazoa; phylum Chordata; class Mammalia; order Primates; family Cercopithecidae; genus Theropithecus; species Theropithecus gelada. Next base: position 102,342,617 of record NC_037683.1, read on the forward strand.
CTTTTTTGGGGGGCGGGGGGGACGAAGTCTCGCTCTGTCACCAGGTTGGAGTGCAGTGGCGCAATCTCAGCTCACTGCAACCTCCACCTCCTGGGTTCAAGTGATTTTCCTGCCTCAGCCTCCTGAGTAGCTGAGACTACAGGTATGTGCAACCACACCTAGCTAATTTTTGTATTTTTAGTAGAGACAGGGTTTCATCATGTTGGCCAGGATGGTCTTGATCTCTTGACCTCATGACCCACCCACCTCGGCCTCCCAAAGCGCTGGGATTACAGGCGTGAGCCACTGCACCCAGCATAAAAGGCTACTTTTTAAGATAAAAAATTGAGTTCTCACTGCAAAGAATTAGGAACAATTCCCTTAGTGCCATTTCATTATTCTTGTAGATCTGATTCAGACAAGCACCTGCTTTCTAAATATAAACAAAATATCTCATAGCAACCGTAAAATTTCCTAAAAGATCAGACATTTTGAAGGTTAACCCCAGTTCCAGCATTGACAGGATCCGCCTATGCTGGGATAAATGGAATCAACCGCAAAAAGTGATCATTCATTATAAATAGTATTTAAGCAAAAGTGCAAATGGTGCATAGTGGCTCAATGAACACAAAATCCAGTTAGCTCTTTGACAAACCTGTTATAAAATTGGCACCTGCCGTGCGTGGTGGCTCATGCCTGTAATCCCAGAACTTTGGGAGGCCGAGGCGGGCGGATCACCTGAGGTCAGGAGTTCCAGACCAGCCTGGCCAACATGGCAAAACCCCTTCTCTACTAAAAATATAAAACTTAGCCGGGCACGGTGCTGCATGCCTGTAATCCCAGCTACTCAGGAGGCTGAGGCAGTAGAATCACTTGAACCCAGGAGGCAGGGGTTGCAGTGAGCCAAGATCGCGCCATTGCATTCCAGCCTGGGCAACAGGGCAAGACTCCATCTCAAACAAACAAACAAAAACAAAAAACAAAACAAACTGCACCACACACCTCCTTCCTGTTGTGCACAAACACAGCCAGCCCCTTCCACGGGATTTTCATATCTAGGTAAACATTTAAAACACATATTTCTCTCCGTATTCTAGAAAAAATAATTGCCCTCCAATTGTTTCTCAATCGTGCTTTTCAATAAATACATTATGATTTAGATTTAAAATAGTAAGCATTTGAGCAAAACTCTTTGGATGCAAGAATGTCACAAGCAGGCTTTGAAAAAAATTATTTTAAAAAAACATGCTGCATTCATTTCTTAAACACACTGAGAACTACTGTAATTATTTCAATGAGAAATTCCTGCAAACTCCTCCTGTCTCCTTATGCCTGCTTCCTCTCAGCGAGTCACAATCGGTTTCCATGGCAACTCTGTTGCTAAGGGGGGGACCCCGTAAGTACATCAGCGTGTTATCTGCAGCACAGAGATGGTGTTAGCCCGAGAGGCCAGGCTGGCTGGAATATTTAGATTTAATTTAGTGCCATTTTCTTTCATCTACTCACAATGAATTCACCAGAAACTGTTAGAGGTTGTCCCTGTCAGAAGGAGAACGACAGCCACTTCCTAGGTTATCCTCTGAGCTTTCATGCTGTTTCGATTACACTGACCTTCCTTTTAGAACATATTCACCATCGTCCTGTGACTTAGACGCTAGAATCATAAGAAAAACAATAATAGCAATTACAAACACTACTAAAATGCCACATGAGACTGCTTTTGTTGAATGTTTATAAATGGCAAGTATAAACCAAACATAAGTTGTCAGAAATAAATAGCATTTGAATCATTAATCTGAAAGATATTAAACAGTAAATGTTTAGAAAGCCCCAAATGAAGCAAATCAAAATATTTTTGAAGTCTCCCTTTCAATGTCTCTGAAATCATATTCCGGCAAACAGATTGTGTAACATTTCATCAGAAATCCTGATTGGAATCCAGAATCTTCCACCCAGTCAACTTTCATGGACCGTGTTATTTGTTGGGGACAAGTTTTATTATTGTAAAGGATAATTCCTTAAAGTGGCTCATTTCCTGATTGCGTTTTCTTTAGCTCCTGACTCTGTATAATGAAAGAGGACCTTCCTGATAGTACTAAAGGGGTTGTCTTTGATCAGAAAACCCCTGAAAACCTTATGCGGGACTCACCCAGGGCAAACTGGGAAAACGTACTGCATCAGGAGACAGGCCTTCCCAGCTGCTTTGGGCACCCACTGCCTTGGAAGAGCCATGCTGATACCAAATCTCCAACCCTCCAGTTACATGCGTGGTGACAAAAGGGAAGTACCAGCCACATGCAAGTCTCAATGCCTCAGCAGATCCCCACCAGGGGGCCTGTTCTGGGGTCACCTGGTGAAATTGGTGAAATCGAGAAGCCAGGCTGCTGAAGCACCAAGAAAGGCAGCCACAACTGGCCAGGGCAAGCCTAGCCACTCAGGAACTCTCAGGCCAGTGTAAGCATGGAGTTTCATCCAGCCTGGAATGAATGCCCGCTCCTGGGGAGTTTGTTCTGCCCCACCTCCTTCCCGGCTGCCTTGGACCCATTCCCGCACTCTCAACACTCACCCCGACAGGGGAAGGTGTGGAGAAGAAAGCTAATGGTCAGGGCATTTGCCTCAGGGTGACCAGCCATCACAGTGCACCTGAAATTCCCCATTCCAAAGAACCTATGTTCCCTGAAGCTCTTCTGGTTTCCATGCTGATGAATGAATATGTGTCTTGTAGAGTTGACAGTTCTATCATCAGTCCCGCCCTTCCCTCTTGGCTAAGTCCAGGCTATTCCTGTGCAGTCGACCTTCAGTTTCACTCAGAAACTGTATCTCAACGTTCAGATTCAATTTGATATACAAATATCTACAAAATGAATGCGGAAAAAAGTGAAAATGAATTGCACAAGTGTTTCCCTTTTAATTCACTGGCCCTCTCTTCATTTGCAAAAGAGAAACAGTTTCAGTTCATGACTGTGGGAAACCTGTCACACTGACAAGCCCCTGTGAGGCCTAAGTTGGCTGAACATCTGGCCCTGGCCCGTGTGCCTGGTCAGGTCAGCTTCTGAAAACCTGGAGGAAGTGCTGCGCTTGGCCCCAGCAGCTGCTGTGTGTGAACCTTGATGAGGATGGTTGAAAAGCAACCAGTGAATTTTCCCTGCAGAAAAAGCAATGAAAAGCCAGAGGGACCGAGCTTCACAAAAAACAGGTTTAAAGCTGGCCTGTCTTGATGGGGAATGAAGGCTGGTGATGGGGGACTGTGAATGGGTCTTAGGACCTGCCCCTCCATGGCCCTCCCTGTTTCTACATCCCCAAGCCTGGAAAACAAAAACTCAAATCAGCAGGCACTTGCCAAGCACAGACCATGTGGCAGGTGGGCTGCCAAGTTCTTCACACACCTGCCCCACAGCATTCTCACAAACCCAAAGGCAGTCATCACCCCACCTGGTGGCTTATGGAGAGGCCACGGAAACTTCCTGATGAGGGACAGGTGAGGGGACACCAAGAGGTGAACTTGCTGGCTCTGATGCACTGAGTCAGTGACTCCAGGAGACACCCCACCAAGGCGACCACCCTTCTTATAACTCCACTCCAAAATATGAAGATTGGCTCTTGAGGGCTGACTCATTCTGAAGAGGCACAATACTACTGCAATGCACATCACACAACCCAAGGTGAGAAACTCATCCACTCTTATCCAACTTCTCCATGTTCAGTCAGTGTGCCCTTCCTTCCCTAAAGAGAGATGGCCCAGGACCATGTCCGCCTCCTGTGTCCAGGGATGATGTCTTCAGGCCGTGTGCATGACTCCATGTCACACAGACACACAAATACACGCATGCAGACTCTACACACCACACTCACAAAATACATACCACATACACACACCACATACTACACACACACGCAGGACACACCTGCACACAACATGCAAACACACACACACACCCCACCCCACACCAGCATCAACCCCAATACCTCAGAATGTGGCTGCATTTGGAGTCAGAGCCTTTAAAGAGGTGATTCAGGTAAAATGAGGCCATTAGGATGGGTGATGATCCGGTATGACCCCTGTCCTCATAAAGAAGAGGAGATGAGGACACAGACACCCACAGAGGGGCAACCATGTAAGGACACAAGAGAAGATGCCATCTACAAGCCAGGGAGCGAGGCCTCCAGGAGAGACCATCCCTGCTGACATTCTGATCTGGGACTTCCAGCCCAGAAAATAAATGTCTGTGGTGCTTTGTCATGGCGGCCCCAGTAAAGGAATACAGGGATCATCTGGATGCCTTACTCAATCATTTGCAGAGCCATGCAATAAAACTATAAAACTATTTACAATTCTTTCTCATGAAAAGCTTTCTTAAATGTGTTTCAAACTCCCTTGCCTTAATAAACAAAAATTACAAAGTGTGATTAAATGTTATTGTGATGAATGATTTCCTCCAGCCATCATCATAATTAATCCTTCTGATGTGTACAGTAGATGATATGGGAATTATTGTAAATATGAATGGCATCCAAGATACAATTTAGAGTTTCCCTTGTCTTTAAGCTGCATACATTAGCTTTATTTTGGTGTTATTTCCCCTTTTATCCTAAAATTAAAGTGAAGATGTGCCTTTGTAGTGACTTGTTTCCAGTGTAAGATCACTGCCCTTTCAGGAGAGTTAAGTTGTAACTTGCAGAACAGAAAGGTCCTCTTGTAGGTGCTGTCTTTCCCACACACTGGAGTACCATGTCACAGCCAGTTGCATCAGCTTCAGAAATACAGTTCACCTGTCCCTGTCGGGCCACTGCATTCCCAGACATTATCATCATGCATTATCATTATTATCATCACTATTATCATGCAGGAGCGCTGCAGATTTTAATCACCACATTCTTTTTTTTCCTCAGGGAAAACATTGTCCTTTATGGTTTCTCTAGGCTACTGAAGACTCTGAAAGCCATAGAGCATCATTTTAGGTTCTTTACTTGATGCTAGGTACTAGAGAGCAGCTGACTTCAGGAGAACAGACAATAGCAGCAGCCAGCAGGCAACTAGAGTCCAGTCAGGCTCTAAGAAAGACTTCCATATTGTCTTGTGTTCACCAAAAATATTACTGAGGAATGCATTTGGAGCTGTAAGAGAAAACCTAGTAAAACCCAGGCTTAAACTAATTGGGAGTTATTTTTTCTTTATACGAAAAGCTATCAGGAGCCACACAGTCCTAGCATTAAATCAGTAGGTCAAGAAGCAGAAGAGTATGTATTATCTTGGCCTTTTTCTCAAGTCAAGGGTGAAAGATGGCTGCTGCAGCTCCAGCCATCACTTCTACATTCCACTCAGAAAGGAGAAGGAAGCAACAAGGAAGAAAGGCTAGCCAAATTTTCCCAGAAACCCACAGCAGATTTATGTCTCAAGAGCCAACACTGTGCCATGGAGCCACCTCCAGCACAAGGGAGTCTGCAAAATTCAGCACACTGGCTGTACAATGCTGCCTCAGATGGTGAGTGCTCATGATGAAGAAGATGAGGAAATATACAGTAAATTGACCCTATCACACAATAGGTAGACTCACAAAATCTTTTTAAGTCATATATCCTTATAAAGTAAAAACATAAACTTCATAAGCTATCTCAGTCTCATTACTTTATAGTTATATGTTAATTATAAACATTTTGCACATGGAATATTTCAGTAAAACTCACTGGAATTTTGAGGGAAAGATGGCAGATTAAACACATTCCTTTAATTCCATCCCCTCTCAAGACTATGCTAAAGCAATTATAAATAGATTTTTTTTTAAGGCACAAATCTACAAGATAAAAGAGAACGAGAGAGAGACAACAGTGACAAAACTGGGGGTGTTGTCAAGCATCTGGTTTTGCAGGCCCAGGAGAACTGGATTCTAAGTTGGCTGTGCAGAGCTGAGCAGCAGCCTGAGTTTCACTATGGAGCACCTAACAGGCTCAGAAACTGGAGGCCCCAGAGACCTCTGCAAGCAGGGGAACAGGTGGGCTGAAGAGGAAGATGGCTTGGCAGGCCAGGACCCACTAGATCCTAGCTGTCCTCCTCCCCAACCCAGCGCAAGACTGAAGGGTGGCTCTCTGGAGGCTTCTGGGCTGGCATGTGCCAGCTATGGTTGAGAGTGGGGGAAGTCTTAGGGAAAACGGGGGTCTAAGGAATGCTTGCATCCTAACTGTGGGGAACTTGCCAGCTTTCTTCTTCCACTTTGCTCCCAGAAACTGGCAACCAGGCTGGGAACCTCTGACAGAAAACTAACCTTGTGTGAGCTCTGTTCAACCCAAGAGGAAACCAAAGAGTTCTGACCTTGGGGAGTCCCCCTGTGAAGGCCCCCTAAATCCCCACGTGGCAGAATATGCAAGTGACATGCCCAGAACAAACCCCAGAGCTCCCAACCACCTCTGCAATGCCCTTTCCCCCAAAGTGAGCAGCAACCACGTGCATCTGGGGCAAGTCTCTTCATAAAGAAAGATCGGGAGACCAACAGGAAGAAGCAACTTGGAGGAAATGACCAAAACTGAGAGAAGAAAGTCTCAAAAGTGTCATGAATTTGGCCGTGACACAATGGTTCCCACCTTTTTAAATGGTTAAGAAAAATGTCAAAAGGATACCATTTAATGACACATGAAAATTATAAGAAAATCAAACTAAGGAATAAAGGCAGCTGGGCACAGAGCCTCACCTATGTGTTCACATTCTGTCTGCATACTGTCCACACCGCAGCAGCAGCGCTGAGTGGTTATGACAGGACTGTATGGCCTGCTAAGACTGAAATATTACCATCTGCCCTTTTATGGAAAAAAAAAAAAAGTTGTTGGTCTCTTCTGTAGCCCGAGCAAACAGGGTAGACAGTGATTCTGTATCTCTGGGGAGGGACGTCTCCATGGAGAACATGAGAGATCCCCAAGTCAGCCCTGAACATGGATTGTTCCCAGTGCACTTCACAGCCCAAATGCACACTGTGGACACAGGAAGTTTGGGTGAGCTCCTCCAGCATAGGAAGGCAGAGGTTCTCATCTCTAATGATGGCCTATGGGCCTCGTAATTTGATAGAAGTCACAGGCTATTCTCCACTAGTTCAATTCTTTCCCTCCTTCCTTCCCTCCCTCCACAGTGTTCCCAGTGCCTATTGATGGTGCTATCTCCTGCTTCCTCCTCCCTCTGTCTTCAGGAAGAAAAACACAAGGAAGACAGGGGAAGGGAATGGTCAGTAGATGATGCTTAACAAGGAATGGCTCACACCACTGCACTAAAGTCATATTCCATCTGAAGGAAGCCTCCCCTCTGAAGTGTGGGGCTACACTTCCCAAGGAAAAGATTTAGCACATTAAGAGTTGAATTCCCACTCCTGGGACTTATCTAAGTCCCTTGTCTTAGTCTTCTCAGGCTGCTATAACAAAACACCATAGACTGTGGGGCATTTATTTCTCACCATTCTGGAGGCTGGAAGTCCAAGATCAGGGTGCCAGCATAGTCAGGTTCTGGTGAGGGCTCTTTTCCTGGCTTACAGACAGCCACCTTCTTGATGTAGGGAAGGGAAAGAGACCTGAGAAAGCTCTTTTGTCTATTCTTATAAGGACACTCATCCCATCATGGAAGTTCTACCCTTAGACTTCATCTAAATCTAGTTACCTTCTAAAGGCCCCACCTCCAAATACCATCACATTGGAGGAGAGGGCATCAATATATGAATTTTGGGGGACACAATTCAGTGCACTGCACCTCACTATTTAGGTTTAAGGCAGTGGCCCTCTTGCTGCTAGCTGATGATCAGAGCCATTTTGACTCTAGTTAGCCAACTGAGCAGCTATTAAGAATATTATGAGGCCTTCATGAAAGGTTCGTGTGTTTAGTCTAACAACGGAATCCATTTAGGGGCAACCCAGCTGAGAATTCCAGACCACTCTGGCACAACAGTTATATTTTACACTAACAGTATTCATGGGGACTCATTCATTTACAAGTGACAGATACCCAATTCAAATAAGCTTTTTTAAAAAGGGAAATGTGTTGGCTTGTGTGGCTGGGAAATCCAAAGAGGGTGTATCTAGCATCAGGCATAGCAGGATCCAGGTGTTCAAGTGATGTCAGCACTTCTCTTTCTCTCTTTTCTGTCTCTTCCTCCCTGCTGGCCTTCCTTGACCTCATTCTTAGGTAGGTCCTCTCTCTCCATGTGGAAGCAAGATGCCCCTTTGGCTCCTGATGCATGGGATTCTTTCAGTCATCACCATCCAGAAAGAGGGAGGAATTTTCTGAGCTAAACTCCCAGGAAAAATGATTTGTCTGATGTGAGTGACAGGCCAGACCTTCAGCCCATCACTGTGCCCAAAGGACACACATCTGCTTGTCCAGGGCTGGGCCAGTGCCACATAAACCACATGATTTGAGCAGGACTATTCCAGAATGCCAAAGAGGGACTCTCCCCACCCTTCAAAAAACCACATGACTCTGGGCCATTTTGCTCTTCTGGGCCTCTCCACGACAGCCTCCTTGGTGAGTAGAGTCCACATTCTCACACTGACTGGACATATGGCATTTTTGACTGGTTCTGGGGACCTTACTGCTATGAATTCACCATTAATTTGCCCCATTTTCCACAGAGGAAATGGACACATTTGATTTATTTACCCCCAAAGGTCACATAATGGGAGAAAAGGTATCAGACACAAATACTGGGTTCTACTTTTGTATTTACCTTTGAGGGTGTGAATCTCTCTCAAATACGTTAAAGAACCAACCATCTTCTGTATCAGCATCCAGGGAACTTTCCATGTTCTCTGACATCACAGTACTTTATAATTTATACACAGACATTGTTATGCAGTGATGTTTCTAACCTCCCCTTGGAGGGATCCCTCCTGGACGCCTGCCTCCTGCAGCTCTGGTCTCCTCTCTTGCTTTTAATCCATGCAATCTGAGACATCCCTCAACTGCCCAGGCTGGATTTCTCTGCAACAGGAAAGGAAACGCTCAGAATGAAGGATTCAGGGCCACCCCTACCGAGTGGAATGCAAAAGTGCTCGGTAGTTAGGCTATGATTTTTCTCTTTCTCTGTTTCTCCTCCTGGGTCATCATTTTCCAGAGAAGGGCAGCCCCACAAGTTCCAGAAGATGCCTTGTCCGGCCACTGTTGGCTGGCTGGGCAGCCACGTGCAGGCATCCTGCCTTGGCTGACTCTTCTTTAGCAAATGAGGATGGCAGTCTCCGCCTTGCAGGGTGGTTTTCAGTTCTCAGCCCTGCTAAGCCAGGCAAAGTGGCTTCACAAATTCCCAGTCTGTGTGTACATCCATGCACCCAAGCCAAAGGAGCTGCCGCAGCCATGCAGGGCCCAGTGGGCCCCCAGCCTCCCTGTTCTCTGTCTCCCCAAGTCCTCCTGCATGGGCACCTTTCGGAAATGCTGCCTCCCAGGGTCTTCTCTGAGGAGCCGGCTGATCCAGGCATGCTCTTCTATCTCCATGTAGATTTATCTGCCGGTAGCCTTTCAGAGCCTAATAGACTGCCAGAAGGGAGGGGCCTGTTGCCCAGGAAACCTAGCAAGCATTTGCTGCATCCAGCCCTAGACTCGCTCTCACCACTTCTGTGGTCACAAAAATGTGACCCTTCTTCCTCCTACCGGGCATCTCCTGCCGCTTCCCTCTGCTTCTCTCTAAAGCCTGCCAACCGACTAGTCTTTTTCTAAGTCTGCCAGTGACCCTTTCTTGTTAACTTAGGAGCTCTCTTTCCCTCCATCCATGCAGTGAACCTCCTTCTGATTTATACTGCCTGGTTTAAACTGGCCCAGAACTTCTCTCAGGGGACAAGTTCAATTAGTTTTGTTCCCCACCTTTCTAACTAATGAAAGTTACTGAAATTTGACCTCTCAGTATGTAGGCTGTTGTCACAAAAATCAAAAACTGCTAATAATAGAGGAGAAAGTTCAAAAATAAAATACCTACAAGTGAGGAACATGTATGTATGCACCACTGCCTCTTTTTTTTGAAAGGAGAAAGAGCCTTTCTACTGCTTTTCATCGAGTGTCAGGAAACAGTGGAGCTCCAGAACCAGGTCATGCATCCCACCCAGAGGAATTTCCCGGCGGCTCTGGGCATCTCACCTACCTGGACCTCTGGCCTGCCTTGAGCCTAGAAGTAAGCTCTAGAAACCATTCAGAGAAATCAACTATTTTGCAATGATCTTTTTGCTTGGAAAAAACCTTCAGCTCAATTGGATGCATATTATCAAAATTAATAATCTAGGTTTTAAAAATGTCAGTTGCAGACTTCTGGCTCCAGAAGAAGATCTGGTAGACTCAGTTGTCCCTGCTCCTCCCCTATAAATACAATTAAAAACCCTGGAAATAACTTAGCAGATAATGATAAAGGGAATTTGAAAGCAGGAATAAAGAAAGCAACTGACTATGGACTTCAGGACTTGAGGAATGACAATGAGGTGAGTTCCCTGGGTTTTCTTTTTAACTCTCATATATCTCAGAATAGGCCTTGAAAAAATCTACAACCTGGAAGCAACAGGTACAGGTAAAAAGAAAAGCACAGAAAAGGATATAAAACAAACACAAAATAAAGCCAACAAGAAAGATAGCCACCTCCCAACCACCCAGTGGCAGCTTCAGAGCCCCAGCAGGCAACCCAAAAACAATTCCACAACCAGAGCACAGGCAGTTGGAACAGTCTACCTGCAGGGCCTGCAACAGTGGAGACCGGCATCTCTCGACCCTCCAGCCAGGGAAGAAAGTCCAAGCCAAGCAAAGCCTGCTCCGTACCCTAGAAAGTGGCCTCAAAAGTGGTCAGCAACACCAGGCAGCCCATGGAAGAGCCTTCTTTTCCTGCAGGTGACAACAGCAGGATCATGTAGGAGCTCTGGCAGCACCAAAATATGAAGCAGATCAGAATAACATTGCAAGAGCTCTGAAAAAACACCTGCCATTGGAACCACAGCCCATGAAAGTAGACTAGAACCTACACGCTAAACTTAAATATGACATTTAAAAAAGTATACGGTATATTAAAAACTTAAACAGGATAATTGCCTGCCAAAATAGAGGGCTTAAATAGGATCAACAGTCTCCTAGCAGATGAAATACTACCTATTCAGTACAATGCACACTCTTCGGGTGATGGGAATATTAAAACCCAGATGCAATATATTCATGTAACACAACTGCACTGACACCCCTAAATCTATAAAAATAATAAATACAGATTCCCCTAATATAATAAATCAAATGCCCCAATGCGATTGAAAAGTATTCATCCTACCAAGAGTCAGGAATAACAATTACAAACGATCTCAAAGCAAGTGTTAAAAAATAGAAAATCTCAGCAAAGAATTAGAAGTTATAAAAAGAATCAAATGAAAATTATACAACTAAAAAATGTAGTAATTGAAATTTTTAAATAACACACTGATTGACTCAGTAGTAGAGTGGAGATGACAGGACACAATCAATGAACGTAAGGATCCATCAATAGAATTTGCTTAGCCAGGACCACAGAGATAAAATACACTTAAAAAATAACAATCAACAGAGTCTTGGAGATCTGTGAAGCAACAACAACAACAAAAATCTAATCCTCATATTATTGGAGTTCCAGAAGGAGAGGAAAAAGAGTGTAAAGCTCAAAAAGTATTAAAATAAATAATGCCTGACAACTTCCTAAATTTGGCAAAAGCCATATACCTATGAAGTTCAGCAAAATCTAAATTTGATAAACTCAAAGAAATCCACACCAAAACACATTATAATTAAACTTCCGATGAATAGACAAAAAAAAAAAAACTTCAAAAATAACCAGACAGAAATGACATATTACCTGTAGAAAGACACCAGTTAAAATGACAGAAGATGTCTCATAGTACACCATCGAGGCCAGAGGAAGTAAACATTTTTCAAGTTTTGAAAGAAAAGAAAGAAAATGACAACAGAAGTGGGCTGGGCTCTTAGAAATGAAAAAAAAGAGCAACAGAATGGCTCAAATTAGAGGTAAACATGATAGCTTATCCTTACCTCATGAATTTCCATAACTGTATTTTGTGACTGAAGCAAAACTTATAACACATCTGATGCGGTGCTCAATGTATGTTGAGGAAATATTTAAGACAATTATACTTAGAAATTGCGGAGCATAAAGGGATCTCAACGGAATTATTTTTTCTTCACTTCAGTTGAGTTAGTAAAATGTCAGTAACGGTAGACTGTAATAAGTTACATACGTATATTGTGATACCTACCTCAATCATCAAGTAACTGTACTAAGCAATATACTAAAACACTAGTTTAAATAAATAAATATGAAACTAAAAGTTCAAGTAATCCACAGAAAGGAATAAAAGAAAGAGGGAAAGAAACAGAGGAATGAGAACCAGAAAGAATAAACAGAAAGCAAATATTAAAATAGTATACTTGAGGCTATCAATAATAACTTCAAACATAAATTATCTAAATCCACCCGTGAAAACACAGAGATGGGCTGGGCGCAATGGCTCACGCCTGCAATGCCAACACTTTGGGAGGTCAAGGAGGGCAGATCACCTGAGGTCAGGAGTTTGAGAACAGCCTGACCAACATGGTGAAACCCTGTCTCTACTAAAAATACAAAATTAGCCAGGTGCAGTGGCTCATGCTTACAATCCCAGCTACTTGGGATGCTGAGGCAGGAGACTCACTTGAACCCAGGAGGCAGAGGTTGCAGTGAGCCAAGATTGTGCCATTGCACTCCAGCCTGGATGACAAGAGTGAAACTCCATCTCAAAACAAACAAACAAACAAACAAAAACAACAAAAAAGGAAAATACAGAGATGAGCAAAGTGGATTAAAAAACACTATAACTATATGCTATCTACAAGAAACTCACTTCAAATAAATAACACAGGCTAGAAAGAAATATATCCTGCAAACATTCGAAATAAGAGTGGCTATATCAAAATCAGATAAAGTAGGCTTCAAAGCAAGGAAACTTACTGTGGATCAAGAGGAACCTTGCATGATAATGAAATGATCCATCCAGCAAAAAAACACAGCAGTCCTAAATGTTTGGGTCAAATCCATGGGTCAAAGGGAGAAGCCTCAAAGGAAATGTTAAAACACGAAATCAAATGAAAAAGAAAATACAACCTACCAAGATTTGTAGGATGCAAATAAACATAGTGTCAAGAGTTAAATTTATACTACTAGTTTTATTAGAAAATAAGAAAGGTATCAAATCAAATATCTATGTTCCTACCTCAAGGAACTAGAAAAAGAAGAGCAAAACAAATCCAAGGAAAGCAGAAGGGAGAAAATAATAAAGTGAAGAGACAAAAATCAATGAAATCAAAAACAGGAAAACAATCGAGGAAATCAATAAAACAAGTAGCTGGTTCTTTGAAAACAATCAATCAAATTGATACAAATTGATACCTCTAGCAAATGACAAAGGTAAAAAAGAGAAGATATAAATCACTAATATCAGAAACGAAATGGAGGATATCACAACAGATCTTACAGCCATTAAAAGAAAAATAAGGGAATATTACTGTGAACAACTTTACATTCATATAGCCAACAATTTAGAAGAAATGTACCAATTCCTCAAAAACCAAGAAAAAACTAAAACCCAGTCAAGATGATATATATTACCTAAGTAGTCCTATAGCTACTAGAATTTGAATCTGTAATTTAAGAGCTCCACCAGAAGAAATCTCAAAGTCAGATGTTTTTACTGGAGTAATTTACCAACATTTAAAGAATTAATGCCAATTCTACACACTCTCTTCCAGAAAATAGAAGAGGAAGTTATAGTTCTCAACTCATTTTATGAGGCCAGTATTAACCATTAGAGTAATACTGGGTTTTAGCCAAACCCAGACAAAAACCGCATAGAAAAAGAAAACTAAGACCGGTATGTCTCACATATCTCCTTAATATTTCATGAATTGAAATCCCTTGTTTGGGATCCAACCCAAATTGGATCCAACAATGTATAAAAAGTCTGGTTTAATATCAATGAAATCTACCAATGAAAACCAATGTAATCTACCATATTAACAGGCTACACATCATTGACATGATTATATCAATGAATGCAATTAAAATATTTGAGAAATTCCAACATTCATTCATAATTAAAAACTCTCAGCTCATGAGAAATAAAATATAAATAAAATAAAACTTTCTCAACCTCATAAAGAGCACCAATAAAAGACATCTACAACCAATATCACACTTAACAGTGAAAGACAAAGGTCAGTAATAAGACAAGGATATTTACCCTCACCACTCTTATTCAACAGAGCACTGGAAGTTCTAGGCATTGCAATAAGGCAAGAAAAAGAAATAAAAGGCAATCAGATCGAAAAGGAAAAAAAAATGGTTCCTACTTTCAAATGACATAATTGTCTATCTAGAAAATCCCAAGGAATTTGCAAAAAACCTTCTTTAACTAATAAATCATTAAGATCACAGGATATAAGACCTATGTATAACACACAAAAGTCACCTGCATTTTTATCATAGATTTATGATTTTAAAAATTTGTTTAAATCCTTACGAAAGAAATAGAAGAAGATCTAAGTATTTGGAGCTGGGCACAGTGGCTCATGCCTGTAATCCCAGCACTTTGGGAGGGCAAGGTGGGTGGATCATCTGAGGTCAGGAGTTTGAGACCAGCCTGACCAACATAGTGAAACCCTGTCTCTACTTAAAATACAAAATTAGCCAGGCATGGTGGTGCATGCCTGTAATCCCAGCTACTTGGGAGGCTGAGGTAGGAGACTCACTTGAACCCAGAAGGCGGAGGTTGCAGTGAGCCAAGATCGCGCCATTGCACTCCATCCTGGGCAACAAGAGCAAAACTCCATCTCACATATATATATTTGGAGAGACTCAGTTCTTCCTAAATTGATCTATAGACTTAACACAATTCTTATCAGTAAGGTATATATATATAATCCTATTCTAAAATTTCTGTGGAAAGGGAAAGATGCTAGAATTGCAGAAACAATTCTGAAAAAAAGAATAGGGAGGCAAGAATCACCCTTCCTGATGTTCAGGATTACTCTATAGCTACAAGACAGTGTGGTACTAGTAGAGGGATAGACACATAGATGAATGAAATAGAACAGAGAATTCCAAACTAGGTCTGTACAAATAAGCCAAAGAAATTCAATGGTGGAGGGACAGTCTCTTCAACAAATTGTACTGGAGTAATTGAACATCCAAGGAGTTGGGAGAGGAATACAGATAAAACTCATACCTTATTTTTAAAAATTAACTCATATTGGATCATTAACTTAAAGTGTAAAATTAAAAAACTTCAGAAAAAAAGAGGAGAAAATCTGGGACTAGAACTAGGCAAAGAGTACTTAGATTTGAAAAGCACAATGCATGAATGGAAAAATTGATTTTAAAAAATTGAACCCTTTCAAAATGAAAAATGTTTCTCTGCAAAAGGCGCTGTTAACAAGGTGAAAAGACAAGTTACAACTGGGGAAATATTTGCAGTCTCATATCTGACAGAGGATTCATCTCAAGAATATATAAAGGACTCTTAAAACATGACGTTAAAAAGTGTGAGCAATCAGTTAGAACATGGACAAAAGATATAAAGACACATGTTGTTGGAAAGAATATACAAGTGACAAGCACATGGAAAGATGTTCAACTTTATTAGTTATTAGGAAAATGTAACTAAAACCATAAAGAACTATCACTACATTCCTATTATAATGGCTAAAATAAAATATAGTGATAATACCAAATGTTACTGAAGATGCTGAGAAACTGGATCATTCATATGTTGCTGGTGGGTATATAACACGGTACAACCATTCTGGAAAGTAGTCTGGCCTTTCCTTTGAAAACTAAAAATGCACTTACCATGCAACCCTGCAGCTGCACTCTTGGGCATTTACCCCAGAGGAAAGAAAACGTATTTCCATGCAGAAACGTGTACACAAATGTTCACAGCAGCAGCTTCATTTGGAATAACCAAAAAGGGGAAACTACCGAAGCGTCTTTCAGTGTGTGGTACTGTGATACCTCCATGCTGAGTAGTAACTCAGCAATCAAAAGCAATGAGCTACTGAGTCAAGCAGCACCTTGGATGAGTCTCAGGTAATTATGCTCATGTAGTCCTCACAACAGTCCTGTGGGACAGTTACTTTTGTTTTCTGCATTTTAGTGTGAGGTAATTAAGGCTTAGTGAGTCTATGCTACCTACCAAGGTCACCTGCTAGTTAAACGGGATTCACTCTGAAACCTAAGTCTGATGCCCCTGGCTCCTTTGCTGTACCAGACTCAGACTTTATGTCCTTCTTTTCTGCTCTTGCACACAGGCTGGCTTCTCTATCTCCTGCCCACTCCACTCTGAAAAGTTATTCATCCTTCAATTCTCACCTCAAACATCTCTGCTGTGTCTTCTTTCCCATGTCTAAATAGCTAATTTGGAGAGAGTTTTAGACTTTGGCATTAAATTTTAAAATTACTAAAATGTTTTTCATAATATTCTTAAATATATTAAAAATACTTTTATTCACACTTTAGAAAATGATCTATTATCATATTTGAACATTTTTTTCAATATGAAAAAATTTTAAATCCTCTCATGTTATGAGTGGGCAAAATAAAAAGTCATAAAAAGAGGAAAGAACACAAATTTCCGTTCAATAGGGATTGATCTTAAACATGGATTGAGGGATCAGACAAGGGAAATCATGTGATTTCGTATAGTCTACTTACACAGGTTAAATTTTATGTAAACTATACTTATTTTTATTTAACCATCTTTCATTTCCTTCTGTTAAACTATACTTATTTTAATATATCACTTGCTTTTTCTTAATGAACAAACTAACCTCAGGATTAAAATGAAAATGTCTTTTGAAATTACAAATAATTCAAAAAGCCATTTGTGGCACTATATGTGAACACTGTGATATTACACATACATTTTAAAATACATTTACAAAACATGTCTGTTTTTAAATGATTGTTGAATATGGTTTCACTAACCTCATTTTTAAAAAAGAAACTTGAGAATGCAAAATAGTTAAATTACTTGCAGGAAATTTGAACTGTTTAGTCCTGCATATAGCAGCAATATACTTTATGTATAAATGTATATTGGTTATAGTGTACTAATTATATTTTGGTAGAAGGCAACAATAAAAAAGGAAGCCAATTTCTAAGTCTGTGCTGCTTTTTCTAGTGGTTGCTAATACACACCACCCATGGCAGCCAATTAAGGACATATTTCGCTGGGAAAATCTGACTGCTCCCCCCGCTTCTCCCCCACCCCGCCCATTGCTGCACCATTATCTCCTGAAATGTCACTGCTCATGTCAACGCGCAAAGCAGGCTACGAATTGTTTCAGCATTATCGTTTCTAAGTTCTCATTAGTAAGAGGATTTAATCCATTTTAATTTCGCCGAGAAGCTCATCGGATTCATAAGCGACTCCGA
This sequence comes from Theropithecus gelada, assembly GCF_003255815.1. NCBI lineage: Eukaryota > Metazoa > Chordata > Mammalia > Primates > Cercopithecidae > Theropithecus > Theropithecus gelada. Next base: position 102,360,034 of record NC_037683.1, read on the forward strand.
TTCGGCCCTGGGTCTTTGTCATTTTAATGGCGAACGTGTGCCACTTAGACCCTCACCCTGCACTCCAGGAGCGGTTTGACTTGGGTGGTTTTGGAAACGGAGCCCGATCTGCATAGGGTTAATCTGTGAGTCGTGACTATTTCTGTCAAATTCTCCCCAAGGGTAAACCCTGCGGGCTGAGGAGGCAGCGGCGGAGGCTGGGCGCACGTGGGTGCTGCAGTCGCCTGCGGACGCCCAGGGCACACGGGGGCGCACCGAGAGACCTCACCGAACCCAAAAGGCGTGCGCTTCCTTCCGCCCAAAACCACAGCGCTGGCTACAGAAACCCCTGAAATCGGAAATACTCTAACCAAAGGTACTGAGAGCTAACCTCATCTTTCCCACCGGGGAAAGTAGATGTTATTGACACAACATAGAACCGTGACACAGCGAAATCCGTCCTGTCATCTCATTACCTCCTCTCCCAAGAGAGAAAGAGAGAAAGATCATCTAGCAAGGACCATTCGGCAATAAAGAGCTCAAGCAAGGGCTTCCCAAGGCATGAATCCAAATCTGCCTTTTCCTTTTTTAAAGATGAAAAGGGAAGAAGACAGGCGGTGCTGGGGAGTGAATCTACTTCTGAAGTTGTCAGTGGGCTTCCATTGTTCAGTGTTTCTGCTGGGAAAAAATGACTCGATATTCTACACTGCTTCTACTTCATGCCCCTTTTTAACAGCTCTGATATAGTTGGTTCATTTATTCAAATGTTGTGTTACAGGAACTGCAAATACAAAATAAAATTCCCCCAAATTACATTACAGTCATGCACTGCAAAGTACATCTTGGTTAATAATGGACTGCATATATGACTATGGCCCCATAAGGTTATAATACCACATCTTTACTATACCTTTTCTGTGTTTAGATACCCAAGTACTTAGCACTGTGTTCCAGTTGCCTACAGTGTTCGATATAATCACATGCTGCACAGGTTTGTAGCTTAGGAGCAAAGCATATACCCTAGGTGTGTAGTAGGCTAGACCATCTAGGTTTGTGTAAGCACATTCTATGATGTTATCACAACAAAATCGCCTAACGAGGCATTTCTGAGATGGCATAGCACCTAAATAACAACATCCCACCCTTCACTTAGTAAAGCACAATTTTCAGTGGAGAGTGACTATGAAAGAAGGAGGTTGGCACCAGGTGAAGCATGGGAGAATTGATCTCAGGTCTTTATCATCGTACTTAGTGTCCTCCCTCTGGATTTCCCACAAGGCAAGAGAATGAAAATGCAGACTTCTCCATCAGACTTTTTCTTCCCCAGAAACATGAGTTTTGCAAGCACATTTATCAGCAATGTTATTTGAAACATTCCAGTGTTGTCATAAGAATCTCTGGTACCATAAACTCTATTAATTTTAAACACCTGAATACTTGATATATAAACATTCAACGCTGGAGGAAATAGCAACGCAGTACAAAATTAAGTGGATGGATGCTGAGAAAAAAAAGCATTTTTCCCTTTGCAGTTCCCAAAATTCCAAAGGTAGGAAGTGGTTGCCAGAGCGAGGAGGATGGGATCGACATCACTAACATTTTTTCCCCTTCTGGATTTTTCCTTGATTTCTGGTCCCCACCATTGTTTGTCTCTGCCTTTTTCACCTTCATTCTCTCAAGACAGTATTTGACTTTTTCAAAAGGAATGGTCTTTGGAAACATGAGGTGAGTCTGTGCAATGCGGTATGAAAGCTTAGCTTCGGGTGCACTGACTTGCTCCACTTACCAGCACTGGATCCCGCTCCTTCCTCTGGGCGTTTGGAACTGCCCTCCCTCACCTAGACTAACCACCCCACGGCTAAGCTTTGCCACCTTGGATCCAGGCTTTCCCCTGAGTGCAGCGTGTGGGGTCCAGACCCCCGGGGAAGACACCATTTTCCCAGGAGCCTATCTGGATGGCTCATTCTCCCTGCCTTCCCTCCCACTTCCTCCAAAGACTCCTGCAATCAGTGCTTGTTCCCTCCCTGAGGACATCCTTTCCAGGCTCCCTTTAGTGACACACTTATATCCCGACTCTCCATCTCCCTGCCTCAGTATAATGAGAAAAGACAACCAGCATTGGCTCCTACAGGTGTGCAGTATCATATGAAAATAAAGACACCCTGCATATAAACAGCAATAATAGAGAAATGCCAGAGGAAAACTTATTTTCAACCAGTCGCTGACTGCTGTGCATTACTTATCCATCCCTAAATAGATAGTAAATGCTTTTCAATATTCCTTTGCATGTTGGATATTAGAGACCTTTTAAAAAGGCATGTGTTGTGCATGTTTATAAAACACACCCAACAAGCTCAACTGGTGCAATGTAACAAAAACACATCTTTGTTTTTGCTTTCCCTTTCTCTCTTTAAAAATTTACTCAGCAGAGGCTGTTCATCAGCACTGCCTCTGCTTGGGCAGGCCCCCAAACTTGCAGACCACTCCCAGGTTAAAAAAAAAAAACAAAAAACCTTACAGTCATTTTAAGCGACCAGTACAGTCTCATTTGGGTAGCCCTGTCTTCTCTCCCTGAGCAGAGCTGCAGGAGGAACCTGCTGTCAAGCTTCCTCCTTCTTGCTTGTCACTGTCACCCCCACTGGCCAGCTGGTCTTTCTGACTTATCTGAGCTCAGCCAGAGAAAGGTGATGGGGTAACAGTCTTTACCTGACAGAAACTATTGCAAAACAACTAAGTCCTTTCTGGGACTGGCTGCCATCAAATGCCAACTCTTCCTCTCAGAAGCACTGTAAGGAACTGAATGTCTGCATCCCCACCAAAATCCTATGTTGAAGCCCTACCCCACAGTGTGATGGTATTAGGAGGCGGGGGTCTTTGAGAGGTATTTAGGATTAGATGAGCTCATAAGGGTGGAGCCCTCATGAATGGGATCATGGGATCACACTTACAGGAGTCATGAGACAGCTTGCCTCTCCACTCTGAGCTCTGTCATGTGAGGACACAAGGAGAAGGTGGCAGTCTGCAACTCAGAAGAGAGCCCTCCCCACCACCCAAAAATGCTGGCACCCGATTGAGGAATTCCAGTCTGCAGAAATATGAGAAATAAATTTATATTGTTTAAGTCACCCAGACTATGGCACTTTGTTATAGCAGCCCAACCTAAAACAAGCCCTTTCAAAGCAGTTAGGTGGTGGCCCTGAGAGATCCCTCCTACTGCAACTGCCTGAATGTGGGCAACACATCCTGTCTCCCAGACTGCTCGTGCTCTGTCCCTGGTTTTTGGTGGTCCCCTCACAGACTCACCAGGGGAGGGCCCATCGTCCTCCCAGTGGTCAGGCACTCCAGGTTCCTGCACTCTTGCCAATCGTAGAGTAGTCTCTTGTACCCTTTAACCTGACAAGCTGTTCTGGTTAGTATCACTGCATCAAAAAATACCCTAAAACTTAGTGGTATAAAACGATAATCATTTTCTTTTGATCATAATTTTGCAGGTAAGAAACAAACATCTCAATAAAAAATGAACAAAATATTAGAATATATTTCACCCAAAGAAAATATAAAAATGGCAAATGAACACGTAAGAAGTTCAACAGTATTAATCACTAGGGAAATGCAAATTAAAACTACAATGAGATACCACTATATACCTATTAGAATATTGACAATTTAAAAAGATAACCATACCAATTGATGAGGAGGATGCAGAGAAACTGGAGTTCTCATACACTGCTGGTGGGGATGTAAAATGGTACAACCGCTTTTAAAAAAGCAGTGAGGCATTTTTATTTAAAAGTTAAACACACATATACCATATGACCCAGCAATTTTACTCCTATTTATACAAGAGAAATGAAAAGTATTTACACAAGAGAAATATACTAAGACTTCTACATGAATGTTCATAGCAGTTTTATATGGAATAGCCAAAACCTGGAACTAACCCAACAGGTGAATTGATAAATCATGGCATAGCCATGTAATACTGCTCAACAATGAAAAGGCGTGAAATATTAATACACATAACAATATCAATAAATCTCAAAGTAATCAGATGACATGAAAGATGCTTGACAAAAAGGGAGTTTCCTTTACATAAAACTCTAGAAAATGCAAACTCATAAGCAGTGACAGAAAACAAACAAGTGGCTGCCTAGGGATGGGGGAGGTGGGGAACGGCAGGAGGGAGACTATGAAGGGAAAATGATGGATGTGTTAATTATATTAATCATAATAGTGGTTTCATGGGCATATTCGTATGTCAAAATTAATCAGATTCTACACTTTAGACATGTGCAATTTGTTGTATGTCAATTACGCTTTTTATATCTTTTTAAGAAAAATATTATATACCAATCCTGTGGTTTAGGGAACCATAGTTCATTTTGCATTCTCCAGAACTGTTATAAAACAGGGATTGTATGTTCCTTGATGTTGACAAAGCACACTAATAAATTAGCTGACCCTGGGAAAAAGGTGAAGGGTGAAAGTTATGGATAGACCTTTCACCACAAACTCAATTTCTTAACCCATTACAGGACCATTAAAGTTTTTTCTTTCTTCTTGTGTTAGTTTTGGTTATTTGATCATTGCCAGTTTCATCTAAGTTTTTAAATTCATTGGCACAAAGCTAATCCTTAGAGTCTCTTACTCTTTTTTGTCTGTATTATATTAATAATTATGCCCCCTTCTCTTTACTGACATTGTCTAAAAGCCCTCTGTTTTTTGTATCCTGATTTGGTTACTCAAGTATTTTTCTTTATTATTACTTTTGTTCAAAAATAACTTAATTTTGTTGATCTTCTCTATTTTTTAAATTAGTTTTCCATTTCCTTAATTTACATTTTCACATTTATTACCTCTTTATTTCTACTATTTTGGGTCTACTATATTCTCTTTGTCTACCTTCTTAAGCTGAATGGCTGATTCATTAATATCTAATTTCTCTAATTCCAGAGTTTGGGTTCTGGAATCAGATGAGTAGGGATTCCAGCTCTGTACTTACTAGCTGAGTAATCCTGGGTTAATTATTCAACTTATCTCTGCCTCAGTTTCCTCATTATGTCTGATTTAGCATGAGCTGGTCATGTAAAGAACCTAGAATGTTGCCTAGCACATGGTAAGCCTTCAACAGATATTAGCAATTATTTGTATGGCACAAGATTCTAAGAACGTGATTTAGTTACAGCTTTTAATTTTGCCCTTCAAATATTTTATATCTTTACTAAATATCTGTCTGATTAATCTGAAAGAGATGTTAAAATCTGCCACTGTCTTTGTATATTTGGGCTTTATAGACCCTGAAGATGGGTTATTAGGTCATATAGTTTCAAGATTGGTGTCTCGTCCTGGTAAATTATTCTTTTATCATCAAGTAATGACAGAGTCTACTTTATCGAAATTTTGTATTTCTCTACCATTTTTCTTTTGGTTACTATCAGAAAAAGATGTCCATCACATCCCTGTGAACATATCTTGCTTATTATGTTTTAGGTGTCTCTCTCATAAACCATAGAACGTTATTGTTTTTTCTTATTTCAAATGACATTTCTTTTATTGGATGTATTTAATCCATTTTCATTCCTTGTGATTGCAGATATATTTGGTTATTTATTTCATCTGATTTAGTTTTTTGTTTACTTTCGGTTAAATTGGTAATCCTTTCTTCTTATTATTTTTCTTCTGTATTTGTTTGGAAGTTATATTCTGCTTTTGCTAAGACAGACAGAGAAGAGACATAGAGATGTTTACAAGTAAGTAACACATCACGAGGAATCGAAGATTCAATCATGAAAAGTATGCCCCACTTACCAGCCTCTCTCCCAAGTGGCACCAACTGTCACCAGTTCCCTGAGGTTCCTTCCAGGGATAGAAATTTTAATTCTTCATCTTAATTTTCAAATCTACTATTTCAGTTTCCCCCTCTATTGTATTCCTTTTTCTCCCATTCCTGTTATCCTTCCACCAACCTTAACAGGAAGAAACAACCAGAGAGAGGCTAGAAGTAGAGAAAATAATTTGGAAAAATTGAGGGAGAAAAAAAAAGTCACCAGAGAAACTTAAACCTCAGAAATAAATTTTAAGAGGGAAAAAAATGAGCTAGAGACCAGGAGAAAATATTTGCAAACCATGTATTTAACCAAAGACTGGCATTCTGAATAAACAAAGAACTTGCAAAACTTGACAATTAAGAGAAGTCAGTTAGAAAATGGGTAAAAAACGTAAACAGATATTTCGCCAAAGAGGCCATACAGATGGCAAATAAGCACATGAAAATAAGTCTAATGCCATTAGTCATTAGGGAAATGCAAATTAAAATCACAATGGGATATCACTACATATACATCTATCCGAATAAAAATTAGTGACACCACCAAATGCTGGGGATGATACAGAGAAACTGAGTCACTCCTACATTGCTGGGAATATGGAATGGTACAGTCACCCTGAAAACAGTTTGGCAGTTTCTTATATAACCAAACGTGCAAAATACCATATGACCCACAATTTGTAATTTTGGGTATTTATCCCAGAGAAATAAAAACTTACATTCACACAACACCTACACACGAATATTTATAGCAGCCTTATTAGTAATAGCTGAAATCTGGAAACAGCCCGAGTGTCCTTCAATGAGTGAATAAACTGTGGTATGTGTGGAATAGTGCAAAGTACTACTCAGTAATTTTTTTAAATGAATGATTGACACAAGCAACAACTTGGATGAATCTCCAGAGATTATGCTAAATTAAAAAGCCAATCCCAAAAGATTACCTACTGTATGATTCCATTTAATAATATTCCCCAAATGACAAAATTATAGAAACCAGATTAGTGGTTGCCAGGCACTATGGAAGGTGGAGGGAGGCAGGGAGAGGTGAGCATGACAGGAGAACACAGGGTGCTTGTAGGGATGGACTATTCCATATCTCGACGATGGTGGTGGATACACAGACCTACATATGTGATAAAATTGCATAAAACTGTCAGAGGCATTTAAACCAGAGCAACTCCATCTTGAATAGGAACTGGGGAAAATGAGGCTGAGACCTGCTGGGCTGCATTCCCAGGAGGTTAAGACGTTCTTAGTCATAAGGTGAGATAGGAGGTCAGCACAAGATACAGGTCATAAAAACTGCTGATAACAGGTTGTAGTCAAGAAGCCGGCTAAAACCCACCAAAGGCAAGATGGCAATGACAGTGACCTCTAGTCATTCTCATTGCTACACTCCCATCCACACCACAACAGTTTACGAATGCCATGGCAACATCAGAAAGTTATTCCCTATGGACTAAAAAGGGGAGGCATGAAAACTCCACCCCTTATTTAGCATATAATCAAGATATATACCATAAAAATGGGCAACCAGCAGCCCACGAGGCTGCTCTGCCTATGGAGTAGCCCTTCTTTTATTCCTTTCCTTTTTTAATAAACTTGCTGTCACTTTACAGACTTGCCCTGAATTCTTGTGAGATTCAAGAACCCTCTTTTGGGGTCTGGATCAGGACCTCCTTCTGGTAACAGAACTACACACACACACACACACATACACAAACAAGTACACGCAAAATAAAACAGAAGAAATCTGAATAAAAGAAGTGGATTGTATCAGTGTCAACATTTTCCTTCATTGTTACTTTTGTTAAAAAAAAACTTAATTTTGGTGATCTTCTCTATTTTTTTTTTATTAGTTTCCCTAGCTGAGATACTGTACTACAGTTTTGTCAAGATGTTACCACTGGGAAAAATCGGGTAAAAAGTGCACAGGATCTCTCTATATTATTTCTTACAACTGTATGTTGTTGACAAAAAAAAGCCACACTCTGTAAAATACTTAAAGGGGTTTATTCAGAGGCTTTATGAATGGTCATGGTCTGGGGAAGAGCCTCAAGGGGTCCTGAGAAAGTGCACCAGAGATGGTCAGGTATAGCTTGAGTTTTTTGTTGTTTTTGTTGTCGTTGTTTTTTGTTTTTGTTTTTGTTTTTTGAGATGGAATTTTGCTCTTCTCACCCAGGCTGGAGTGCAATGGCGTCATCTCGGCTCACTGCAACCTCCACCTCCCGAGTTCAGGGGATTCTCCTGCCTCAACCTCCTGAGTAGCTGGGACTACAGGCATGCACCACCATGCCTGGCTAATTTTATATTTTTAGTAGAGACGGGGTGTCGCCATGTTGGCCAGCCTGGTCTCGAACTCCTGAGCTCAGGTGATCTGCCTGCCTGATCACCTGATCATTTCAGAGAGGAGGGTCCAGGTCATAGGTGGATTCAAAGGTTTTCTGAGTAGCAAATGGTTGAAAAGTTAAACTTTGCTTAAAGAGTTAAAGTCAGGATAAAGAAATGCTTGAAGTTAAGAGGAGAAGCATTGTGGAAGCTGAGATGTAGATGAAGCTCTTATATAGATGAAGCCTCTAAGTGGCAAGCTTCAGAAAGAGTACATGGTAAATGTCTCCTTTCAGACCTGAAAAGGTGTCAGATTCTTAGTTAAAACTCTCCTAGATCTAGGAAATACCTAGAAAGGAAAGGAAATTCTCTACAGAGGCAAATTTCCCCACAACAGACAGCTTTGCTGGACCATTTCAAAATATGTCAAAGAAATATATTTTGGGGTGAAATACTTTAATCTCCTTTAGGGCCCATAATCTGTATGTGAGGCTGTACCAGAGTCCGGTTGGAATTTGGTATCTTATTGCCAAAGAGTCTGTTTTGTCAGTCTTACAGTCTCTATTTTAATGTTAATGCTGGTCAATTGTGCCTAGGCTTCAACAGTGAGGGGGTATAATGAGGGTATCTAATCTCTCCCTTCCCATCATGGCCTTAAATTTAGTTTTTCAGGTTTCCCTTGCCCAGAAAATGTCTGTTTGGTTGGTTGAGGAGCTTAGGATTTTATTTTTGTTTACAATGTGAATCTGTTAGCACCAGGGAACATATCCAAGTCACACAGCACCAAAGTATGTTAGCAGCGGCACGTATGGGTCTGCAGCAACCTCAATTCTTGCCTCCTTAGAAGAAAGAATTTGACGAAGGTGCATAAGGCAGGGTGAGAGACTGAGGCAAGTTTTAGAGGAGGAGTGAATGTTTACTGGAGCAGGATTGAAAGTAAAGTATACTTGGAAGAGGGCCAAGAGGGCAATTTGAGAGATTCAAGGGTATAGTTTGACCTTTGACTTGGGTCTTAGATGTTGGCATGCTTCCAGGGTTGCATTACCTCTCCCCTAATTCTTCCCGTGGGGTGAGCTGTCCACATGTGCAGTGACCTGCCAGCACTGGGAGGGGCTGCATGCGCAGTGCGTTTGCTGAAGCTGTACACATGCTCACTTGAAGCGTTCTTCCCTTATCAGTTAAGTGTTCCTAGAAGAAGGTCATACACCAGTTAAACTCCACAATTTTGCTTATTATTGCGCATGCTAGAGGCCACTCACTCAACCCCTGAGATCTTATCAGGAAGCTGCTGATCACCAACTTTAGGTGTTTTTTTGTCTTCTAGGAGACTGCCTTTCCCTGGCACTGGCTGTGACCAATTAGACCAATCTTATTTTAGAGAGACAGTTAACAACAACCTGACCATCAGCTGATGGTCGCCTGACCTTCCTGGGTGATGGGGCCCTCTCCTGCCCTGCTCATGTCTGACTTCATCTACCCACTGTAACAAATCTGCAATGATCTCTTTTAAGTTTAATAATAATACACCCATGTTCATAGCAGCATTGTTCACAATAGCCAAAAGGTGGAAGTCACCCTTATCCATTGACAGGTGAATGGATAAACAAAATGTGCCACATTCATACCATGAAATATTATTCAGCCTTTCAAAGGAAGGAAATTCTGTCACATGCTACAACAAGGGTGAATCCTGACAACATTATACTAAGTGCAATAAGTCAATCACAAAAAAAACAAATACTGTGTGATTTCACTCATATGAAATGTATCTAGAGTAGTCACATTCATAGAGATGGAAAGTAGAATGGTGATTGCCAGAGGCTGCAGGAGGAGGAATGGGGACGTGCTGTTTAATGGGAACAGAGTTTTGGCTTTGCAAGATGAAAAGAGTTCTGGGGACGGATAGTGGTGTTAGCTGCACAACAATACGAATGTCCTTAATGCCACTGAATTATACACTTAAAAACGGTTAAGATGCTAAATTTTATGTTGTGTGTATTTTACCACAATTTAAAAATTTTTTAACTTTAATAATTTTTTTAAACTAGCTTAAGCAAAGAAAAACTGGAAGTAATTCATTGGTTTAGAGGCATGAGTCTGGGTTCAGGTGTGGCTGGCCCTGGGAATTCAAACAATGTCATCGAGATCTGTCCCCTCCAGGTTTGGGGGCTGCTCTCCTCTCTGTCACGTTCACCTCAGGCCAGCTCTTTCCACTTGAGGGCAAAGATTGCCAGGGGCAACTCCAGGCTCATATTGTTTACCACATACAACATCCAAAGAGAAGAGCAAAATCCTCCCTCCACCAATAACCACACCAATCCCTGAAAAGAGCTGGGCATGGCCAACTGAGGCCACAGGTCATCCTTGGCATGAGGAAGGTGGGACAGTGTGATTGACCACCCTAACCTGTATTACCTGGAATGCCTTGGGAATCTATTTCAAGAAGGGAAATCCACAGGCAGACATCCACCACTGAGGTTGCAAATGAGGTTGCAAAATTTATTGCAATGAGGTTGCAAAATTTGTAACATCAAAACTATATTTTGACCTGAGAGCACCACAGTGACAAGGGATTTTTCACAGAATAAGTAAATCCTAAACCATCTAGACATAAAAACAGGTGAAATCACACACACTCGTAGAAGTGTGATAACTAAATCACCAGAATTCTATAGTATTAAAATTTTTTGTTGTAAAGAAAATGAGAACTTATAATCAAAGGAGATAAAGAAATAGCTTAGAATTAGGAACAAAAGTGTTCCGTGCCTCAATAGCATGTATTTTGGCTGTATTTGGAGGAAGTCTCATCTCTAATGAGAGTCTCCCCTCCACTTGCTGTAGAAGGTTTCCTTGAAACAGCCTGCAGGGATCGCTGGGCTAGAGAATACTGCGGATGCACAATGTGGCACCATTTCTAACCTATTTCTAAGCGTAACTTAAGGTACTTGTTTTTCCAAAGAAAACTTCCTTTGACCAAGACTTGTGCTAAGCAGGCATTCGCAGGACATGTACTAAATGCAGAAATTAAAAGATGAGAGGAGGCCAGGCACGGTGGCTCATGCCTGTAAGCCCAGCACTTCGGGAGGCCAAGTAGGGTGGACCACAAGGTCGAGATCGAGACCATCCTGGCCAACATGGTGAAACCCCATCCCTACTAAAAATACAAAAATTAGCTGGGCATGGTGGTGCACACCTGTAGTGCCAGCTACTCAGGAGACTGAGGCAGGAGAATTGCTTGAAACTAAGAGGTGAAGGGTGCAATGAGCCGAGATCTCACCACTGCACTCCAGCCTGGCGACAGAGTGAGACTCCATCTCAAAAAAAAAAAAAAAAAAAAAAAAAAGATGAGAGGAGCAGAGGAGCAGGGCTGTGGTCTGGGCTTACTCTGAGCAGCTGGTCATGGCTCCTGCTGTAGACAGGCTCCCCCAGCAGCCTTCCCACACCTGTGTCATGCCTTCCCTGTACAGAGCATGGAATGCTTACAAGAAGGCAAGTGAGGCTGGCAAGTCCAGGAAATTAAGACTGGGAGAGAGTTCAGGGTCTGCTCCCTGTGACTGTGGCCTCCAGTGCAGGGCCCATGATGTTGCTGAGTGATTTCTCTGGCTGCACTATTCCTGGTTGTGGCAGCAAGTCATGGTCCTCTGCACCTCCCAGGAACTCTGCTTACTGCCTAATACTCTGGATTTATACAGTTAGAGAAAATTCGTTTGCAAAAGCCATCGGTCAGTCACATGAAGGTCAGGATTTATGGCTTGGTTGATTCCAAAGGCAGCAATCCAACTGACTCTCTCCATTGTGTGTACCTAGCTCTGTGTGCTGACAAGAATCACCCCTTAATCCCCTGGAGCCCCCTCAGTCCTCATTCACTTTGTCCCTCCAGGTGTGGGCCATGACTGGTGTTCTTATAGGACATGAGCATCAGTCAACTCAATACCCAGCCCTAATCATGCCTTTGCTAAAAAGCCTTATCCTAGCACCAAGCCAACATTGTCACTTCTAGCCACGGTCTCCCCTAACACTCCGCACACATATCTACGTTGTGCCCCATCACACTGGTCTGTGATGGTCTGCTCCCTGGTTGCATGCACGTGCACAGAGGTCAGGATCATTCCCATCAAAAGGTAGGTTGTCAACAAATGCTTCTTAATGGACTTGAATTCATTTATTATATTAGCATTATCCAGAGAAACAGATCCAATAGGGTGTGTGTGTGTGTGTGTGTGTGTGTGTGTCTGTGTATGTGTATGTGTAGAGAAAGAGAGAAGATTTATTTTATAGAATTGGCTCTCACAATTGTGAACCTATAATGTGAGGTCCAAAATCTGCATGATGGGCCAGGAGGCTGGAGACCTAGTGAGGTGTTGTGCTGCCGCTTAAGTAGGAAGCCAGTCTGGAGGCAGAATTCCTCCTTCTCAGGGGAGGTTGGTCTTGTTCTCTTAAGTCCTTCAACTGATTAGGTGAGGCCTGCCCACATTATGGAGAGCCATGTGCTTTATACAAAGCCTGCTGATTTAAATGTTAATCCAGCTAAAAAAAAATACCTGCACAGTGACTTCTAGACTTGTGTTTGACCACCTATCTGGGTACCATGGCCTAGTCAAGGCAACACCTAAAACTAACCACATTCTTTTTATACATTTTATATCACATCCATTTTATACCATCTAGATGTTCAATAAGTGAGAAAGGAAGGGAGGGCACAGGGAAGAACAGGAAAAACAAATTAGCCGGTTCTAAATATGCTTTGGTAAATCATAAAAATTATTAAAATAAAAAGTAGTTTCCCTAATGCCTACTTTTGTCACAGCCCAAAGAGTTCTTGTTGCCTGATTCCCTGAAATAAACGAACAACAACAACAACAAAAAAACCCACACTGAGAACAGTAGATGTTGCAGCAAAGAAAGAATTTAACAATCACAGGGCCAGCTAAGCGAGAACAGGGAGAAATTTCTCAAACTCGTCTCCTTGAGGACTCAGAGGCTGGGATCTCTTAAGGGTACTTTGGCGAGCAGGGGGCTGGGGCACTGGAACAATCAATTGGCTGGGGATGAAATCACAGGAGCCTCTAAAGCTGTCTTCCTGAAGCTGAGTCATCCAGGGGAAACGGAGGTTCTCAAGACCAGGTGGTGTCTCTTGGTTTACTGAGATGCTAAATCTGAAAAAATGTCTCAAAGACCAGTTCTTTAGGTTTCACTATAGTTATGTTATCTATAGGAGTAGTTGGGGAAGTTACGAATCTTGCAACCCCCAGTTACATGACTCCAGGGCAGTCAGCAACTTACAGGAAAACAAGCTCAGTAATGGCAGGTCATTGTTCCATCCTGCCTATTCTTTAGCAAAGTTCAGGCCCTTCCATGATTCTAGCCTCCTCTTATGAATGACTTCAACCTCCTGACAAGGAGGCAGGTCAGTTTCCCTTGCCTCTAAGTTGAACTATAAACTAAATTCCTCTCGTGGTTATCTTGGCCTCTATGCTAAAATATGAAAAAAAAAAAATAGTTTAGCCTGTGAGGTTAGAAGCAAGATGGAGTCAGTCATGTTAGATTTCTCTCATTATAATTCTACAAAGGCAGTTTCACTTTGAAAGTCAATACCATTGGCTATAAAAGTTCTGATGTAGTCACTAAAAATAGATCTCATTAAGTTGTAAACATAATTCATGTAAAGCAGGACTAGAAAATTAAACACACACAATGGCACATGAAAGGACATCAGACAAAGTCCAAATTCCCCAGAAGGCATTCAGAGCCCTCCACTTATTAGGCCCCTTCTCCACTCTCTTAAGAGGCAAGACAAAGAATGTCTAAAGAGGAAGCTGGGAAAAACATTGATCCACCCTGAACAAACTTGCTTTTATTTTCCTCATATTTCATCCAGTCAGTAAACTTTCTAAGCAATTAAAACAAATGTACCAAACTGTAAAAAATTAAACACTAAAATTATCTCCATTGACCCACAGTCTTACTGTTCTCCCCACTTAAAGGAACAGAAAATATTGTCACTGAAACACCACATGGGTAGACACAGTAGCTCACGAATGTAATCCCAGACCTTTGGGAGGCCAAGGTGGGTGGATCACCTGAGGTCAGGAGTTCGAGACCAGCCTAGCCAACAGGTGAAACTCCATCTCCACTAAATACAAAAAATCAGCTGGGCATGGTGGCGCATGCCGCTAATCCCAGCTACTTGGGAGGCTGAGGCAGAACTGTTTGAATCTGGGAGGTGGAGGTTGCAGTGAGTCAAGATTTTGCCACTGCACTCCAGCCTGGCGGAGCAAGACTCCATAAAATAAAATTTAAAAAACCCATAAAATAAGTAATGCTCTATCAGAAGGAAGCAATTTCCAAAGTCTTAACAAGCAGGCTGGAAGTTTTAACATCAGAGACTTCCACTTCCATTATTTCATCCTGTTTGGGCTCACTGCTAATCTTTAGTAACACACACATATTCATAAACCTACATAATTTACCAGGCTATGTTACCACATAGTAGCTGAAGAAACCATTTCATAATGTAAGCACAGGTTTACATTAAAAACAAGACTTAAAAATGAGAAAGGGCCCATCACGTCCCAGCCAGCAAGTGAACTGGAACAAGTGTGAGCACGGCCAGTGGCCTTGCAGAGGAGCTCAGAGCTGCTTCAGGGCAGCTTTGCTTCCCTGCCCCCAGAAGCTAGACAAGCCCAGATTCATGAGAAGGCATCCAGGTGCAGGATCCATCTAAACATGTAGCCAGGCTAAAGAAAAAAGTGATTCATGACACTCATTAAAGCATGGGAAAGCAGACTTTATTCAGAGGGAACGATCATGGTAGGTATAGGGACCACCACAGTGGGGTTTTGCAAGTGGAGAGAGAAATTGGGCTCCGAATTATAACTCCAAATACAACAAGGAAGAATGGGAGTTTATAGCCAAGAAGCAGGATGGGGGTCAGTGGATGGAAAATGACTAAGAGGGAACATCAGGGGTGATGGGGGAATCTGGCTAAAGTGACCTAACAGAATTCTTGCTGAAGACAGGCTGGTGTGACCACACATGCCCTGGGGGCTGGTGAAGGATGAGGAAACCAGTTGGATATGTAGAATGATTAGGTATTGAAGGTGAGGGGTTCTGGGTAAATCCACTTGACAGGATTATTGCTAGTACTGAGTGCAGCAAAGAAGAATAGGAGTCTAAACATTGAGAACTAGTTGGGAAGAAGGCTCAGAGGAGAGGAGCCTGACTAGCATTTGGTCAAGGAGAGTCTTTTTCACCAGGTGAAATAGTCCAGGAAAAGGACATTTCCTTTACCCAGTTTTAATGTCCTGACTTTTCTGGTGCTAAGTAAATGGGACACTTCACTGGCCTCCCTCCTGCGGAACTGGCCTGGCCTCTCCTGGGCTGCCTGGGAGAGTTGGTCCACTGGACCTGAAGGGAAGCAGCCTGCCTGCACATCTTTGCTCTCCAACAGGGGCCCCAACCCCCACTGCAATTTCAAATTGTGGCCCATTTTGTAAATCAATGTCTCCTCCTGGGTTCACAGCTTAACTCTTCCAATCCAGAGGCTTCACGCCTCTGAGGGAGGACTACGTTCGCTCTCAAAGTTACCTGCACCCTCATGTATCTCTCCCAAAATTTCCATGCATTTCACAATGTCTGTATTCTAACACACCCCACACATTCTCAGGATGTAGTTTAAAATACATCAAATCACTTCCTTGTGATGCAGCAACAAAAACATCAAAAAACATCCAGTTCTGACAGACTTCATTAGGAAAAAATCTTGCTTTAATTTTCACTTCCTGCAACCAGTTACCTCTCTCTTAAATGTTGTTTTAAATTTTCTTCATTTGGAACCTGCTTTGCAGCACTGACGCCATTGAATTACATTCCTTATTCTTCTCCTAGATGAGACCTATTCTACATTTTCTTCCTGTTTTCAGAATAAGACAGGTGTCTGCAAAACAATACAGTATGTTCCTAAAGAAAAGTCTGGATCCCACAGTGCATTTCATCAGCAGATATCTTTTTTCCCAGAATAGAAAATGTCTTAGGCAAGGGGAAGTGTTTCGACTTAAATCCCTTTATGAAATATCCTGATACTCCTGGGGGGAGGGGGTGGGGGACAGCAGGTGGGGCAGCCAGGGCTCCGTGGCTCTCTGACTGTGTAGGTAGAAACCCTCCACAGCACAGACCAAGTTCAGGGACCAGCCTGGGAGCAGGTCTCCCAGTCAGGCCCTGGCCTCTGAGTAGATGCCCTCATTATTTTATACATCATTCTTTCCCAGAATGATGACATCTATACAAAGCCAATACAATCTACAACTACACATTCTCAAAGAGCTGAGACTGACTATAGAACGAGTGTAGACACATATGCTCACAGTATACTTCCAACATTTCATCCGTGACTCGAATGGCATTTCTTTCCTTCACACTTGAGCACATGGTCAACTGGCTCAAGCCTTCGATGAGCAATTGATCTCATTTGCCCAGGACTGATCCAGTTTTAAAACTGAAGGTCCATGTCCCAGGTAACCCTCAATCCCAGGAAAGCCGGGACAGCTGTTTACTCTGCTGAAGTCCAGTGGACATCTAATTGAAGCCAACAACGTGAGACCCTTGAAAGGCACACACAAAACAGTACATACTTCATGATTCTACTGTACAAAATTTAAAAACAGACCCAAGTAATCAATGCTGTTAGAAGGCGGGAGAATGCTGACAAGAGCGAAGGCAAATGAAGTGGCCTGGGGAAACTCGGGGGCTGCTGGGGGCGCTGGTGGCACGAGAGGGTCAGCTTGTGAAGACTGTCTGGGTTGCTTACCTACCACATGTGGGTATAGGAACCTAGAGTGAAAGTAAAGTCTCAGCATGTAAATTTGGGAATGGTCAGCATTTCTGTGGTATCTAAATCCATAGACTAAGGCATGAGTGTAGATAGAAAAGAAAACAAACCCCAAATCCTGATTTTCGAGAGTAATCCAACATCTGGGGCTTGGGGAAAGGAGAAGGAGTCAGCCAAAGCAAGGAGGAAAATGGGAAGGAGAGCATACACAGCTCTGCCAGATGGGGCTGGGTTAGACCAGGAAGGGGAACGGATCCTTGGATTGGGAGAAGTGTGCAATCTTTGGTGACCTAGACAAGGGCAGCTGTGGCAGATTGCACTGGGGCCACGGCAGGGTGGGCAGACAGAACACAGAGACCATGCTTACAAGGACACTTGCTATATAGTATAAAATGAAGAAGCGATATGAAGAGGGGTGGTGGCCCGAAAGGGAGGTGGAGCCAGGAAAAGAATGCAGTTGAAGAGGAGGTATGAGGAATCTTCTCTTTAGTTCTGCTAGACTATCGCTTTGGGATCTATTCTGAAGATGATGATAGATAATAGATAGATAGATAGATAGATAGATAGATAGATAGATAGATAGATAGATAGAGACAGAAGATAGAAGATGGATAGATGATAGAGATGACTGATAGAGATGGTAGATGATATAGGTAATAGATAGATATAGATAGATTAGAGAGAGAGAGAGAGAGATAATAGATAGATAGATAGATAGATAGATAGATAGATAGATAGATAGATAGATAGATAGAATAGGTAGATTGATTGACTGAACTTACAGCTTAATTCTTTCAATTATTCCATTGAGTAAGAAATCTCTGTTACCTATCGAATGTGTGGCCAACCCCATGCTAACACCAGAAATCAAAGAAGGGAAGCAGAGCCCTGGTCTTCAGAAACGGTTGGTCCAGTGGGTGCTGTCCTTTGCTAGACCAGCAAATATGTTGTGTTTTCAACAGCACCACTGAATGTAGTAATTATAGAGACCTCTGTGCTGCCAAAATGGGGGTTGGGGGAAATATTTTTAAAGTTGCATTCAATAATAATTCACATTTCCAATGATTCTCCTCAATATTTATGTGCAGTAGCATTCTGATATAAAATGGAAATCTGCATTACAGGAATATAGATATACCCATAGATACATGGCAATTGGATAACCAAATTGTATTTCCACAAAATGTAACAACTTGGTACCGCTAAAGCCTGCTATTGCATAGTTAAGCCACATCATTTCTCTAGATTCCTGAAACTGCAAACATGAAGGGGCCAAAGATGATTTTAATAATTGATGTTATTCCACATGTCTCCAACATCTTAGTGAGCATGAATTAAGTGCTTGGCTCAGAGCTAGGAACCAGGAATAAATGAGAAGAGACTAACCAGCTCCTCACTGAAAAATGTATGTACCCATTTGGAGGGATAGGGAAGACTCCCTGAGGAAGTGATGTGGGAGTTGAGACCTGAAAGCTGTGAAGGTAGGAGGGTTCCCAAAAGTGGGAACGGCATGTGCTAAGGTCCTGTGGCAGGAGGGACCTGGGGAATAGGGAGAACTGAAAAAGACCAGTGTGGCTGAACAGCAGAGAGGAAGGGAGATTAGAGCCCGGAGGTACCAGAGAGGCCAGCAGGACAAGCCATGAAAAGCCCTCTTGCACACTGAAGGATCTGGACCTTGATCGTAAGTGGAAGCCCCTGGTTTTTTTGAACAAGGAGTGATGTGGTCACTGTGTACTCTGTGGAGATAGATGAGATATGGACAAGACAGGGTGTGAGAAGCCGGTGCTTGATGCCTTGGACCCCAGCTAAAACCTGGAAATGGAGAGAAGAGGGCGGGTCCGGGGGAGTCATGATATGAAATGGGGAGACCTTGTGATCGAGCCAGGGTCGAGGGTGACGCCTGGATGTCTGGCTTGCCACACTAGATAAATGGCCACATCCTTATCACCTAGAGAGCACTGGAGATGAGCAATCAGGGAGGAGGGTGGCACATGTGATTCAGGATGCCTGAAGCCTGGCAGCAGCACTGCAGCAAAACCAAGGGTCTGCTGAGTAACAGAATAAGGTGGCGTCAACAGACTCCATCGAAAGCAGGAGATCCCTTTTACAAATGGATCTATATGATGTAGATTCATCTTGTTCACCAATCCTGAGCCCAAACATAACTGCCTGAAATACGAGCTAGTTTCTACTTACACAAGTCTTTGACTCATGTCCACAGTCACACACCCGCCTATTCCTAGTGGGTACCAGGAAACAGTGGGTGAACAGAGCATGTGCTAACCAGGTATCTGAGTTTCCCCATAAACCATGATATTCAATGTCTTCTTCCAGGAGAACTTGTCAAGTACACCAGCTTCTCCTTTAAAGTCTCAAACCTATTGAATTCATGGAAGAATTTGCAACACTTAGAATTAGGCTCTTCTGCAAGTGACAAGCAAACTCCAGATAGTTTCTACTTCCTGTAGATGGAAGTCAATTTCTCTCACACATAAATCAAGCCTAGAGGTTCTAGCAGCACCACATGCTGGAAAGCAAGAGGAAGCAATGAATGAAGAAGACAGTAAAGGGTGAAGGTTGCTGGATCTTAAGGACAGCTCCAAGAAGCTGAAATATT
Organism: Theropithecus gelada; assembly: GCF_003255815.1. Taxonomy (NCBI): domain Eukaryota; kingdom Metazoa; phylum Chordata; class Mammalia; order Primates; family Cercopithecidae; genus Theropithecus; species Theropithecus gelada. The sequence continues at coordinate 102,379,615 of NC_037683.1, forward strand.
CTGAAGCCCTTTGTGATGTGAGTCACACAAACACGTGTAGCTGCAAGGGAAGCTGGGAAATGCAGTCTTTGTTCTAAACGGCCATGTGCTCATCTAATATTATATTACCCTGGGGAGAACAAATTGTTAGTAATAACAAACCACTGACTTTAAGTTTCACCTTGTAATTTTCCAATGTTTAAAATACTCTACAAAGATAGCATAATTTAAATTCTGGTAATGCTTTAGAACATCTCTGTTGATTCATTTCAACATTTCAACATGTTTCAATAGTCTTTGATCATCCACAGTGAATTCTAAATAAGTTCCTGTATTTCATCTACCTCTATTCAACATTCTCCAAGTTTAAAAATATTACAGACTAAAATAAAGCATATTGTAAACTAAACTTTGGTGCTGAATTTACTAATTTTTGTGAGATATATATCACTTAAGAATGTTTAACACAATAATTGATACACCACCATACTGCTGGCAATAATTCATTATCATTCTAAATGGTAGGGCTTTGAAATGTGTTTATTTTTGCCTTAATTCTGCTCCAAATTTCTACCCCAATAAGACTTTCCTCTCAGTAGCTCCATCTGCTAATTGAAATTTTGTTTTAAGAAACCATGGTAACACATGTTTTGCCATAACACAGAGTGGAGGAATTAATTCCAGGTTCTTTGGCCAAAGCCAAGCCTTCTGCAAAACACAAAGGCAATAAAAATATCAGAAGCAGTATTTCTCAAGAAAACCAAACAGGTATTTTTGTAACTGATGAACTGCGCCCGAACAGTGGCTAGCATACCTTTATAAAATGCATGCTTTGAGCCTCTAGTAGAGCGAGTTGAGTCGATTGCACTCCTCAGTCTATGGAATGTAATTAGCATCAGTGTGTGCAAGGAGTGTCTCCAGTTTCATGTCGCTGCCCCCTTCAGACCTCTCCATCCATCTCCTACTCCCTTTTCCACCTGGCATCTCTCAAATTGCTGCCTCTTAGGCTTAGATGTGCTTGCCCCATTGCACTGCGGTGTGTGTGTGTGTCTGTGACAGAATGTATGTGTTTATGTCGGTTGTGTGGTCTTATGTGAGTGTGAGTGCGTGGTGTCTGTGAGGGGTGTGTGTAGTGTGGGGTGTATTTGTATGTGTGGTGTGTGTGTGTACAGTATGTGTGTGTGGTGTGTGTAAATGTGTGAGTGTATGTGGCATGTGTGAGTGGTGCGTGTGGTGCAGCGTGTGTTTATGAGTGTGTGGTGTGTTTGTTTCTGTGGTGTGTGTATGGTATGTGTGAGTGTGTGGTGTGTATGAGATGTGTGAGTGTGTGTTTATATGATGTGTGTGTTTATATGATGTGTGGTGTGGTATTAGTGTGTATGGTGTGTGTGGCATGTGTAAGTGCAGTGTGCATGAGTGTATGGTGTGTTTATGTGGTGTGTGTGAGTGTATATGCGTGTATTTGAGTGTGGTGTGTGTGAGTGTGTGCTGTGTGTGGTGTTTGTATGTGGTGAGTGTGCCGTGTGTGTGTGTGCTGTGTGTGGTGAGTGTGGCATGTGTGTGGTGTGTGTGGTGTGTGTACGTGGTGAGCGTGGTATGTGTGAGTGTAGTGTGTGTGCTGTGGTGAGCATGGCATGTGTGACTGTGGCGTGTGTGAGTGTGGTGTGTGTAGTGTGTGTATGCGGTGAGTATGGCATGTGTGAGTGTGGTGTGTGTATGTGGTGAGCGTGGCATGTGTGAGTGTGCTGTGTGTGGTGTGTGTGGTGAGTGTGGCATGTGTGTGTGGTGTGTGGTGTGTGGTGTGTGTGCTGTGTGTGCTGTGTGTGGTGTATGTGGTGAGTGTGGTGTGTGTGAGTGTGTGCTGTGTGTGGTGTATGTGGTGAGTGTGGCGTGTGTGTGGTGTATGTGTGTGCTGTGTGTGGTGTGTGTATGTGGTGAGTGTGGCATGTGTGTGGTGTGTGTGTGTGGTGTGTGTTGTGTGTGTATGTGCTGAGTATGGCATGTGTGAGTGTGGCACGTGTGTGTGGTGGGAATGTGTGCTGTGTGTGGTGTGTGTATGTGGTGAGTATGGCATGTGTGAGTGTGGTGTGTGTGAGTGTGGTTTATGTGGTGTGTGTGGTGTATGTATGTGGTGTGGTGTGTGTGCTGTGTGTGGTGTGTGTATGTGGTGAGTGTGGTGTGTGTGGTGTATGTGGTGAGTGTGGCGTGAGTGTGGTGTGTGTGTGCTGTGTGTGGTGTATGTGGTGAGTCTGGTGTATGTGTGTGGTGTGAGTGTGGTGTGTGTGCTGTGTGTGGTGTATGTGGTGAGTGTGGTGTGAGTGTGTGGTGTGAGTGTGTGCTGTGTGTGGTGTGTGTATGTGGTGAGTGTGCCGTGTGTGAGTGTGGTGTGTGTGAGTGTGGTGTGTGTTGTGTATGTGGTGAGTATGGCGTGTGTGAGTGTGGTGTGTGTGTGTGGTGTGAATGTGTGCTGTGTGTGGTCTATGTGGTGAACGTGGCGTGTGAGTGTGGTGTGTGTGGTGTGTGTATGTGGTGAGTGTGGCGTGTGTGGTGTGTGTGCTGTGTGGTGTGTGTATGTGGTGAGTATGGCGTGTGTGCTGTATGTGGTGTGTGTGTGTGGTAAGTATCGCGTGTGTGTGTGCTGTGTGGTGTGTGTATGTGGTGAGTATGGCGTGTGTGCTGTATGTGGTGTGTGTATGTGGTAAGTATGGCGTGTGTGTGTGCTGTGTGTGGTGTATGTGGTGAGTGTGGCATGTGTGTGTGGTGTGTGTGCTGTGTGTGGTGTGTGTATGTGGTGAGTATGGCGTGTGTGCTGTATGTGGTGTGTGTATGTGGTAAGTATGGCGTGTGTGTGTGCTGTGTGTGGTGTATGTGGTGAGTGTGGCATGTGAGTGTGTACTGTATATGGGGTGTGTATGTGGTGAGTGTGGCATGTGTGTGTGTGCGCTGTGTATGGGGTGTGTATGTGGTGAGTGTGGCCTGTGTGAGTGTGTGCTGTGAGTGCACGAAAGTGGTTCTGGGCTTCCTCCCCTGGCTGCACCGTGTTTTTAGTGCCATCATGTATTTCAGAACATGCCCCCACCTATTTTAATTTTCCATCCTCCCCAAGATCATCACGCTGGCTGCCAACTCCTGGCCACAACCCAGTGCCCTGAGCAGTGCTGCGCCTGTGCCTCTCAGCCTGCCTGTAGATTCCTCTGGGATACGCAGCCCACAGGGTGCCTCAGAGACAAAGCCAACTACACTCACTTCAGTCCCTCGTTCGGGTCAGCGTCCTAGCAGAAAGTGGACAAGGCCTCCTCCACTACAGTAAGTGGAGGAGAGTTTAATAAGGAGATAATGCAAAAAATATGACCTGGAAACCACATGGGCTGGTGCAAAACCCTGGGGCGGGTCACACCCTGGGCCCTACAGTGAGAGGGGAGAGTCCTGCAGAGAAGCCACCCTGGCAGGAGCAGTGGCCACCAACAGAGAGTCCCTGCCTGAGGCAGCTTGACCCCTCACCTGCCTCCCACCTCCAATTCCCCCAGATGAGCCCACCACCGGGTAGCCACAGCGACAGAGAGGAACCATGTGGGCACAGTCAGCTGCATTCCAAGTTGTAGTAAGTTCTGTCATTATGAACTCCATTCACCAAAAATCACAGCGCACTCACAGTCAAGTGGGCTTAGGCCACTACCACTGAAAACGAACAAAACTTGTGGGTTCTGGAGCTGGTAGAAGCCTTCCCTGTCAATCGATTCTGAAAAGCATCTGAAGCAATGTGAAATGTTGTTGTCGTTCTGTGTATAATGGAGTAACTACCACAACTTTGTGTCCACAGTTTTGAGGATTGTGTGTGTTTGTGTGTGTTCAGTTTTTTGTTTTGTTTTGTTTTTGAGACGAAGTCTCTCTCTGTCGCCCAAGCCAGAGTGCAGTGGCTCGATCTCAGCTCCCTGCAACATCCACCTCCCGGATTCAAGCAATTCTCCTGCCTCAGCCTCCCGAGTAGCTGGGACCACAGGTGCATGCCACCACTCCTGGCTAATTTTTGTATTTTTAGTACAGACAGGGTTTCACTATGTTGGCCAGGCTGGTCTCAAACTCCTGACCTCGTGATTTGCGCGCCTCAGCCGCCCAAAGTGCTGCGATTACAGGTGTGAGCCACTGCGCCTGGCCCAGTTTTAAAAAATAATAATGTTCAGGACCCACTCCAACTAATTAGATCAGAATCTCTGGGGCTGAGAACTGGTATTGCCATAGTGTGAGCATGTACATGTACATATGTGCATATGAGTGTGCATGTGTGAGCATATGGGTGAGTGATCGGGTGCGTGTACACATATGTGTGTGTGATATGCATGTGCATGTGCATATATGTGTACATGTGTATGTGTGTATGGAGGTGTATGTGCATACGTGTGCATCTGCAAGTGTGTCTGTGTGCATGTGCATGTTCCTTTTTTAATCTCAAAGGAAAAAATATGTAATTTCTAGACCTAGTCAGTGGCACCAAGTTGCCATAACAGGCCATCTAGAGAAGAATGGGGGAAGGAGGGAGACCACAGCAGCCATGCACCAGGTGCTGAACACCTCTTTTCTGTTCCATCCTCCTCTTGTGCTGAGCAACACAGACAAGAGCAGCTGGCTCCACAGAGAAGAGGCAACTGCCTGGCCACGTGGCCCATGCATGGCTGAGATTCTGCTGGCAAGTGCCTCCACCATCAAAGCTATGGCTACCCCCTGTGGAGGAGCCTCCGGGAGGCACCCAGCAGGGCGTGAAGACATTTTTCAATTACCATTCAACAAGGTGTCCAATTAAGAATGTGGCGCAGCTCCAAGCCTCCACGTGGCGTCTGCCTCCAGAAACAATGCCACCTGCAGAGGTAACAGACTGGCTTTAAAAGCCGAAATCCGTTACTTTAACACAGTTTTCATGCATTTTCTAAAGTAACATTATTCTTCATCTTTTTTAACTTACTGCATTTGAAAAGTGAAATCAAATTGCTTTTAAAACAAATATTCTTTCGAAAATCCTAAATCAGGATTCTTGTCTACAAATTAAGCTAGTCTAAGCTCACTATAATAACTTGGGTTTGCCTGGTGTTTGCAGTTTTCAAAGCTCTCCCACGTGTTAGTCCTGCAAGTACCAGAAGCCTTCACAGAGTGTACTGGCTGACCCATGCTGGCCAGATACCTTCTAAGACTTAGTCCTTTTAATTCTCCCAACCATGCGAAGCCCTTTTAACTCTCCCACCCATGCTTAATTGTACTATCCTGTTACAATTAAGTAAAGGGAAAGAGTGAATTTAGTGTCTTGGACTGAGTTCCCTCCTTGTACCAGGCTGGCCTGGATTCCAGAATATCCAGGGATTCTGAGTGCTTCCCCTACACCTCTCCCACCCACTTACTCTCCACAGTCAGCTGCATAACAGCCCCCTAAAGATAAGCTGTCCACACCTAATCCCCAGAAGCTGTAAACATGTTACCCTATCTGGCAAATGTGATGAAGGGTGCAGACTTTGAGACATGGAGAGTTTCCCGGACTATCCAGGTGAGTTTAATCTAGCCTCATGAGTCCTAACAGAAGAGAAGGTTTCTGACTGAGAGAGAGGAATTTGAGGATGGAAGAAGGAGTAGGGGATGTGAGATAAAGGATCTGCTGTTGCTGGCTTTGAGGATGGAGGAAGGGGCCATAAACCAAGGAATGCAGGTGGCCCTAGAAGCTGGAAAAGTCAAGCAATGAAGACACAAAAATCAAATCAAGAAAACCATTCCATTTCCAGTAACATCAAAAGAATAAAATACTTAAGAATGCATTTAACCAAAGAAGTACAAGACTTATACACTGAAAGCTACAAAGCACCATGGACAAAAATTAAAGACCTAAATGTAGGAGGACACCCTGTGTTCAAGGACTGAGATACTTAATATTGTGAAGATCGCAAAATTTACCAAATAGGTCTTCAAATTCAACATAATCCCTACTTAAATTCCAACTGAAAAAAAAAGAGTTTATTGCAGAAATTGATAAGCTGATTCTAAAATTCATATGGAAATGCAAAGGACTCAGAATGCCAAAACAATCTTGAAAAAGAAGAACAGGTTAGAGGACTCACTCCTGATTTCAAAACTTACCACTAAGTTACAGTAATTAAGGCTGTATGATAATAGAATAAGAATAGAATAAGATAATAAGACATACAGATTAATGAAATAATGAAATAGTATTGAGAATCCAGAAACAAACTCATATCCATGGTCAATTGATTTTCACCCAGGGGTACCAAGACAATTCAATGGCAGAAAGAGCAGTCTTCTCAACAAATGGTGCTAAGACAACTGGATATCCACATGTAAAAGAATGAAGTTAGACTCCTCACACCATATACAAAAAATTAACTCAAAATGAAGTAAAGACCTGAAGGTAGGACCTAACACTATAAAACTCGGGGGAGAAAAAATAGGCATAAATCTTTATGACATTCGATTGGGTAACAACAGTGTCTTAGATATGATCTCCAAAGTACAAGCAGCCGAAGGGGGGGAAAAAAGACAAATTGGCTGTCAACAAAATTAAAAACGTTTGTGCTTCAAAGAACACTATCAAGAAAGTAAAAAAACCTCATGGAATGGAAGAAAATATTTCCAAATCATATAACCAGTAAAGGTCTAGGATCCAGGATATATAAAGAAGTCTCAGCCAGGTGCAGTGGTTCACACCTGTAATCCCAGTGCTTTGTGAGGCCAAGATGGGAGGATTGCTTGCAGTCAGGAGTTTGAGACCAGCCTGGGTAACATAGTGTGACTTTGTCTCTAACAAAATTATTTTATATTTATTTATTTATTTATTTTTATCTTTATTTTCATTTTGAGATGGAGTCTTGCTCTGTCACCCAGGTTGGAGTGAGTAGCTTGACCACGGCTCACAGCAGCCTCAACCTCCCAGGCTCAGGCGATCCTCCCACCTCAGCCTTCTGAGTAGCTGTGACTACAGGCACACACCATCATGCCTGGCTATTTTTTTTATTTTTTGTAGAGGCGGAGACTCACTACATTGCCAGGGCTGGTCTCGAACTCCTAGGCTCATGCAATTCTCCCATCTTGACCTCCCAAAGTGCTGAGATTATAGGCATGAGCCACCACACCCAGCCAAAATATAATTTTAAAAAAATTAGCTGGTGGCACGCACCTGTAGTCCCAGCTATTTGGGAGGCTGAGGCGGGAGGATCACTTGAGCCCAGCACCTCAAGGCTGTAGTCAGCTGTGATCCCGCCACTCTGCTCCAGCCTGGGTGACAGAGACCTTGTCTCAAAAAAAACGAAAGACAAATAATTTGATGGGAAAGTGATTAGAATAGGCATTTCTCTAAAGAAGACACAATAATTAGTAAAATGCAAATCAAAACAAAAATGGAATACTACTTCATACCCACTAGGATAGCTATAACCAAAAAGTCAAATAATAAGAAGTGGTGACCAGGATATGGAGGAGCTGGAATCCTCATGTTTTGCTGGTGAGAATGTAACATGGTGCTGCTTCTTTGGGAAACTGTGTGAAAATTCCTCAAAACTTAAACGTGGAATCACCATATGACCCAGCAATTCCACTCCTTGTTATACATCCAAACAAACTGAAAACCTAGGTTCACACAGAAACTTATCCACAATGTTTGCAATAGACTCATTTATAGTAGCCAAAAAGGAGACTCAAACCAAATCCACTCATCAGTTTATGAACAGATAACATATAGTATATCTCCACAGTGGAATAGTGTTCAGCCATAAAAAGAAGAGTACTGATGGATGAAACTTGAAAACATTATGCTAAGTGAAACAAGCCAGATACAAAAGACCCCCATGTATTTTATATTATTACATTTGTGTGAAATGTCCAGAACAGGCAAATCCTTACAGACTGAAAGTTGATTAGTCTCAAAATAAATATATAAACAAACAAAGCTGTTACTTTTCAGTAAGTAGTTTTGGTGCAGTGTCAGTATAAATTGAAAATACATAGTTTATAAAATTGTAGGCTTGATACAATCTCATTTTGACTTAAAGTGTTTGTGTATGTGTACGTGTGTGCGTGGTGTGTGTATGTGTGGTGTGGTGTATATGTTTGCAATGTGCACGTATATGTGTAGTGTGTGGTGTGTTGTGGTGTATGTGGTGCGGGGGGGTATGTGGTGTGTGTATGCAGTGTGTTTGTGGTGTGGTGCATGCTGTTGTGACGTGTGTGGTGTGTTTATGTGATGTGTGTGTGCTGTGTGTTGTGTTGTGTGTGTGCTTTATGGTATGTGTGGTGTGTGTGTGTATGGTGTGTGGTGTGTGTGTGTATGGTGTGTGGTGCATGTGTGCTGGATATGTGCTGTGTGGTATGTGTGTGGCATGTGCAGTGTGTGTGTGTGTGTGTGTCTTGTGTGTGTATGTGCTGCATTGTATGTGTGTGGTGTTTGTGTAGTGTGTGATATGTGTATGCAGTGTGTGCGCAGAAGGAAGGATATGAAGGTATAAAGCAACATTTAAATACAGGTATTATTTATTATATATTTTTGCTTACCTTTATTTTCTGTGTCTTATAGATGTATTAAAAATTATTTTAAGGTTTTGAAATAAGGATATAACTGACCCTGAGGACCATCCCTCTCTTCATTTCTCTTGATCTTATAAACCTCAGTCCTTCCATCAAGGTCATCAGCCTGGAAGACTTAAAACTTCCCACGCACTCAGAATCTCCCTTACAATCTGTACTAAAACATTTTCTGTCCCGGATAAGCTAAAGGAAGAACCAACCATGCACTCCTATCCTAGTAAGCAACATGAAGAATCATGAGGCCTGGTCCTCCAGGGGTCCTGGCTATGCAAGAAAAAACCTGGTTCCTCATCAGCCACAATCCAGGGGCTCAGCCCCACGTCCTGCTTTTCAGGAGCCCAGCCTCAGAGCCGTCATGGCCTCATCCACTTCTGGGTCTTCAGCATCTACCTTGCCTGGGAGTCCTACATGATCATCAGACCCAAAGCTATACCCCACCTGCTCTGCTAGGGTGGCGCTTCTGCATCCCTGCTCTTAGCCCTGACCAAGCCTTTCCAACCCCACCACCTTTGTCCCAACCCAGAAGCTTAATGCTGAGTATTGAAGAGTCTAACACTCAGCATTAAGCTGAGCGCTAAGACCCAGCAGGCTTGGGTTTTCCCAAGTGCCAGAGGGAAAGAGCAAGGAGGAGGAAACTGACACGCACTGACCTGTCACTATGCTCCTTGCATAAATTATCTCACTTTTTCTTCACAATTGCACAGCAAATGTGTGATTGGTGTCATCTCCATCTTAAAATAAGGAAACTGAGATTCAGAGAGGCTAAATGACTTGTCCAACACATCAATGAGTAAACCCCAGAACTGGGATTCCAAACCCTTGTTTCTTCTGCTACTGTTACCTTTAAGTGCCCCACTGTTTTTTGTTGTTGTTATGAAGACCTATACCTATACAAGAGATGCAAGATTGAAGCAGAGATCTAGCAGAAACTGAGCTAGCTGGAAGGAAGAGCACATTGAATCAAGCCATAGATTAAATTAGATCAGTTCCCTGGGTGAATCATGAGTAAGGGAATCAAACACCTGATGTGTGAGGGCTGGCGCTGGGGACAAGGCAAAGATAAATAGCAAGAATTGGGTTGAGGGAATCAGGAAAGATATCAACCAGAGCAGAAAGCTAAGAACAAGATAATGCCAGGTTAGGCTTCAGAAGAGGGAGGTATGTGTTCCTGAAAGCCAAAAAATGACTAGGAGCTCAAACAATTGTATTGATTGTGTGCTCAGGAGTAGAGGACAACAGATAAAGAATGACCTAGAATGAGAGGAATCAGACAGAAAAAGACAGACTTCCCTTTGCTTGGGCCACTTGCTCTTAGAAGCCAGCCATCATGATGCAAAGAAGCCCAAGGAGGACTGTGGAGGCCCACATAGAGAGAAACCAAAGCCCCAGACAAGCAGCCAGCACCACAGAGCCCTCCAAATGCATGTATGCCAGTCATTCCTCCCAGGTGACATTGCATGAAACAGAGATGGCCAAGCTCTGCCCAATTCTATATTTTGGAGCAAAATAAATGGCACTGTTAAAGGAAAAAGACACCTCCCTGGAAATTTAAGAGACTGATTCTAATGTTCAGTTCACAGATGAGGAAACTAAGACTCCAAAAAATTAAATACCTTTCCTAATGTTATATACAGTGGTGGAAGCAAATTTCCACACAGGTCTTAACGTGAAGCTCATGGTTTCAGCCCTCATGCTGGATCTATGATACTACACCATCTAATATGTTACCATTCCTGCAAAATACCTCATGCTCATGAGAGCACGGCCCCCCTCCACTTCTGCAAAAAAAAGCAGAGCTCTCTGGGATTACCTATTAAGCTATCCTGAAGCTCCTTCAAGGACATCTCAGAAGAATGTGTGCACACTACATACAAACACCCCAAACACATGACCTGTTTTCAAAGTTCCAGACCTCTTTCTGCTCAAGTATTCTCAGGCAGACATGCACTCCTACTCTTTCCTGCCCTCCGCAGCCCTACTAACCACGCAAAGACAAATGAAACACGTTCGGCTTCATGACTTTAGTCCAGCTAAAATTAATTTTTCTCAAAGTTAACTATTTTGTAGTACCCAATTATTTTGCCTTACCTTTCTTGAAATTTCTTTTATCCTGCCTTATAAAAGTTGTTCTTCTCATTTGGAAATGGTGTTTATGTAACTTGTAATTAAAAACAACCTGGATTAATGTATCTGTCAAATAGATGCTCTTTTTAAAAGAAATCCACAAGCCAGGCACAGTGTGGTGCATGCCTGTAGTCCCAGTGACATGGGAGGCTGAAGTGGGAGGATCAATGGAGTCTAAGGATGTGAGGCCAGCCTGGACAACATAAGGAGACCCCCATCTCTATTTTTAAAAATAAAAAATAAAAGAAATTCAAAATCATAACATGACAGTTTCTTGGCATATATAGAAGTGGCATATTTTATTAAACACTATATTATTAGTTATTATTTATATTTATATATTTATTATTAATATTTGCTGTATTAAATAGTCATTTACTTATTGTAGTGGACATCTCTTAGACTGCCTTTCAAATCCTCTCTCTGAAGCTACCCTTTCTTCTTCTTCTCTATTCTCATAACTATTAGAATGAAAGCTCCCTGGGGGCAAGGACATTGCTTTGTTTACTGCTGTATCTCTATACTTAAAACACTGCAAGGTACCTGGAAGTACTTCATAAATATTTGCTGAATCAATGATTTTAGCAAGAAATCTTCAGCAGTCAAGTGGCCTCAACCCTCTGGGTACTACGTCAATAATGTATTAGGATAGCAACATTTGGAACTGGAATAAGAAAGAATGGTAGTCTCTATCCAATAGACTAAATGGATAATATATACCTTTAGGAGCTCTCTTATAAATCATGTGAACCCAAGATTCAGAGGAAGCTTATCTTCATGAAAGGCAAGAATTACAGGAAAAGAATAGTCTTAATAGTCTTTTCAACAAATAGGGTTGGAAATACTGGATCTCCACATGCCAAAGAATGAAGTTGGACCTTTCCCCTACTTTCTACTCACTCAAAATCTATTGGAAACCTACATGTCAGAGTTAAAACTAAGAAACTCTTAGAAGAAGACATATGGGGGAGAGCTTTATGACACTGAATTTGGAAATGCTTTCTGGGATAGGACACCATAAGCACAGACAACAAAAGAAAAAAAATGGAACTTCATGAAAATTAAAAACTTGTATGCATCAAAGGACACAATCAACAGAGTGAAAAGTCAACTATGACATGCAGAATGGGAAAAAGTATTTTAAAATCATATATCTGGTAATGGATTAATATCCAGACTACATAAAGAACTCCTACAACTCAATAACAACAACAAAAAGAACAAACAACACAATTAAACCATGGGCAAAGCAGGAGTTTGAGACCACCCTGGACAACATAGGGAGACACTATCTCTATACAAAATAAAAAATTAGCTGGCGATTGTGATGCACACTTGTGGTCCTAGCTACTTGCGAGGCCAAGCGGGAGGATTACTTGAGCCTGGGATGTTGAGCCTGCAGTGAGCTGTGGATCACCCCACTGCACTCTAGCCTGGGCGACAGACTGAGACCCTGACTCTAAAAAACAAAAAATTAAACTAAAACAATAAAATAGGGAAATAAGACATTACTACCTCCAATACTTCAGGTCTAATCCACAATCTCCTCTCCTGGCCTATTTTAGTAGTCTTCTAATTAGGAATCCTGCTTCTGTCTTTCCTCTCTATAACTTCTTGACAACATAAGAACCAGATAATCTTTTAAAATTATAAATAAGATGACTTCACTTCTCTCTTCAGAACTTTCCAAAGGCTTCCATTCTTAGAATAAAAGATATAGTTCTTACTTAGCTGACAGTTCTGTCAAAGGTGTTTGAACCAGAGCAACTCCATCTTGAATAGGGGATGGGTAAAATAAGGCTGAGATCTACTGGGCTGCATTCCCAGATGGCAAAGGCATTCTAAGTCACAAGATGAGATAGGAGGTTGGCACAACATATGGGTCATAAAGACCTTACCGATAAAACAGGTTGCAGTAAAGAAGCCGGCTAAAACCCACCAAAACCAAGATGGCGACAAGAGTGACCTCTGGTGATCTTCACTGCTACACTCCCACCAGCACCATGACAGTTTACAAACGCCATGGCAGCATCAGGAAGTTACCCTATATGGTCTAAAAGGGGGAGGAAGGAATAATCCACCCCTTGTTTAGCATATAGTCAACAAATAACCATAAAATTGGGCACCCAGCAGCCCTCAGGACTGCTCTGCCTATGGAGTAGCCATTCTTTATTCCTTTACTTTCTTAAACTTGTTTTCACTTTACTCTATGGACTTGCCTGAATTCTTTCTTGTGTGAGATCCAAGAACTCCCTCTTGGGGTCTGGATCAGAACCCTTTTCCAGTAACATCTTTCTGGCCACTATAGAAGGAATGATAGTGAGGGAATTCCTGGCCCAAAGGCTAACTTTGGGTAAGTGGTGGGGTCCGGTAACAGTGCTTCCTGATCATGCCAAAAACACTCACACTTCTGGGTTTTGCTTTTGTTGTTCTCTTTGCGTAGAACCTGCTTTCTCGAGACCATTTCACAACTTTATCCTTCTCTTCACATGAGTTTCTATTATAAGAGACTTTCCCTAACTACTGGGATGGTTTTTAAAACATATTTGCAAATTTTTTGACACTCTTACCCTCAAGAGATAGAGTCTAATTCCTCTTTTCTTGAATATTGTCTAGCCTAACTCACTCACTTCTATCAAATTAAATGGGAAGGCAGTGATGCTGTTACTTCTTAGGCTAGGGCATAAAAGGCAACATGTGGGATGCTTGCCCTTAGAACAGAGTTGCCATGCTGTGAGGAAGTCCAAGCCACATTGAAAGGCCACAGGCATTCCTACAACATCCTCCATTGTGGTCCCAGTTGACAGCCAGCATCAACCATCAGACATGTGAGTGACAAATCCCTCCAAATGACTCTAGCTTCAGTCCCTGTTTGACTGAAGCCACATGAGAAACCCTGAGGGAGAACTGCCCAGCTCAGCCCAGTCATCCCCAGAAATGCTAGAGAGAAATAAATAAATGCTATTGTTTTAAGCCTGTTTAAAAAACTGGCAAAGGACTTGATTAGACATTTCTCCAAAGAAGATAAACAAATAAGAATAAGCAAACGGAAAGATGCTAATATCACTAATCATTAGAGAAGTGCAATCAAAACTACAATGAGCTATCACTTCACACCCATGAGAATGGTCATTGTGAAAGAAAGGAAAGGAGGAAGGAGGGGAGGAAAGGGGAGGGAAGGAAAGGGAATGGGAGAGGGAAGGGCATGAAGAGGAGGAGAGGGAGGGAAGAAAAGGAAAAGAAAGGCAAAGTAGGGCAAGATGAGACTAAGTGTTGACAAAGATATAGAGAAATCAGAACCCTTATACATTGCTGATAGAAATGTAAAATGGTGCAACCATTGTAGAAAATGGTATGACATTTCCTCAAAAAAATTAAACATAAAATTACTATGTGATCTAGCAATTTCACTCCTGGGTGTGTACCTGAAAGAATTGTAAACCAAAAAGCATCTGAGATAGGTCTCAAACAATTTAAAGGTTTATTTTTGCCAAGGTTAAAGACCATGGCCCATGACACAGTTCTCAGGAGGTCCTGAGAACATGTGCCCAAGATGGTTGGGTTACAGCTTGATTTTATATATTTTAGTGAGACATAAGACAGACATCAATAAATACATGTAAAGTATACATTGGTTCAGCCCAGAAATTTTGGACATCTTAAAGTGGGATGGGGGGAGGTGGGGCTTCCAGATTATAGGTGGATTCCAAGATTTTCTGATTGGCAATTGGCTGAAAGGTTAAACTTTGCTTAAAGAGGCAAAGTTAGCACAAAGAGAGAGAAATGTATGAAGTTTAAGATAAAAGAGTTGTGGAAGTCAAGGTACTTGTTATATAGATGAAGCCTCCAGTTAGCAGGCTTCAGAGAGAATAGACAGAAAATGTCTCTTATAATTGGACCTTAAAATGTGTCAGACTCTCTGGAAAAGCCCTAAAGCCCTAGAAAAGAGATTCTCTACAGAAAGCAAATTTCCCCCACAAAAGACGGCTCTCAGGGCCATTTCAAAATATGTCAAAAATATATATATTTTGGGGTAAAATACTTTGATTTCCTTTAGGGTCTATTATCTGTTATGTGATGCTATACCAGAATCAGGTTGGAGTTTCATATCTTATTGCTACAAAGAGTCTGTTCTGTCAGTCTTGGGATGTCTATTTTAGTAATAATACCAGTCAGTTGTGTTTAAATTCCAAAGGGAAGAGGGTATAACGAGGCATGTCCAACTGTCTCTTCCCATCATGGTCTGAACTAGTTTTTCAGGTTTCTTTAGGAACCCTTTGGCCAAGAGGGCATCCATTCAGTTGGCTGGAGGCGTAGAATTTTATTTTTGGTTTACAGAATTGAACACAGGAACTCTAAGAGATAATGCTGCTATAAACCCATGTTTAGAGAAGCATTATTTACCATGAAAGTACCTCACATGTCCATTGATGGAAGAATAAATGAAGAATATGTGGTATATCCATAAAATAGAATATTATTCAGTCTTAAAAATGAAGGAGGTCAGGCACGGTGGCTCATGCCTGTAATCCCAACACTTTGGGAGGCCACGATGGGCAGATCACTTGAGCCCAGGAGATCGACACCAGCCTGAGAAACATGGCAAAACCCTGTCTTTACCAAAAATACAAAAATTAGCTGGGCGTGGTGGTGTATGCCTGTAATCCCAGCTACTCGGGAAGCTGAGGCAGGAGGATCGCTTGAACCTGGGAGGTGAGGTTGCAGTGAGCTGAGATAGCGCCACTGGACTCCAGCGTAGGTGACAAAGCAAGACCCTGTCTCAAAAGAAAAAAAAAGAAGGAAATATGATACACACTACCACATGAATGAATCTTGAAGACATTATGCCAAGTGAAATGAGCCAGCACAAAATGACAAACAATTCCACATATATGAGATGACTGGGGTAGTCAAATTCATACCAACAAAAAGTAAAATGGCGGTTACCATGAGCCGGGGGAAGGGAGAAATGAGGAGTTGCTGTTTAATGGATAAAGAGATTTAGTTTTGCAAGATGACAAAGTACTGGAGATGGATAGTGATGATGGTTGCAGGACAATGTGAATGCACCCAATGCCACTAAACTGTACACTGACAATGGTTAAAATGGTAAGTTTCATGCTATGTAAATTTAAAAAAAAAAAAAATCATGGGAAACAACCAAGAGAAGACAAAGTTCTGAAGCATTCAAGTCCTTGGTTCCAGCTGCATCCTACTCCCAAGTTCCACAAAGCACTTGTTTCTCTAGTTGGTTTCTGTTGCTTGCAACCAAAGTACTTCAGAGATCCCCAGTGAGATCGGCACTTGAAGAATGTAGTTCTATCTTACCTTTGAAATGAGATGATTATTGATGAAATATAAATAAATATATAGACAGGAAAAAAGGACTGTCATTCTTGTAAATTATTCTCTGGGCTCATTACCATGGTCTACCCCACTGCATATATCACAGTCCTTTTGTGCAAGTGAGTTAGTTGAATTAAGGGTGTGATATAAGAGATTACAAGGTCTCCAAATTAACCTAGGATAGAAAAAAGTGCTTGCCGTAGAAACTAGCTACCATAATTTTCTAGCAACTGAGAGACTGAGCCAGGAAAACATATTAGCACATCTGCAAGTTTGCACTACCTGAACCCTTCTCAGTAACTATGGTAACTACCGATATGTGGGTAAAAATGAAACAAAGGCATTAACTTTTAATGCCTGTATAGCTAGTTTAATCAGTCTTTGCCTGAACACTAGACATTTTTACCAAAAAAGAAGACTAAACAATAGATTTTTAACAAGGACATTATGAATTTTAACAAAAATCAGAAGCTGTGAACAATTAAAACTAAAATGCTTCAACCTTGAAACTAACCAATAATGGGGACTCTGAAGTTTACAGAAACAAACCATTTTTTAAGAAGGACTGACTTATATAGAACATTAATGAGGATGAGTACACTATAAATGAAAACAAAACTAGAAGTTATGCATTAAATTAAAGCCATGTTTCAACCAGGAGATGGTTTAAATCTAACTAATACTGTGTACTCTGAAGTAATAAAAAAAAGAGAGAGATTTTATAAAAATAATGTCACCACCCAATGCTCTCTACCTCAAAAAACAGTTGCTTCAAAATGCAACAGAATGTTCTAAGGTACTGGTAACATTTTAGCTCTTAAACTGAGTGTTAGGAGCATAAGTGTTGACTTTATTCTTCTTTTGATTTTACATGTACATTAAATACCATCTTTTGCAGCTAAAACTTATTTCATAATAAAAAATTCATAAAACATAGAATAGATAGAAGCAGCAGCTCCTTTTCAAAACATAAGGCCTGGGCCTTAGGCCAATATAGAGTAGGGCAGAACAAAAGTTGCAGCTCATAGGAAAAGAAATCCCAGGAGACTGATTCTTAGAATTACCAGGAGGGCTTGTTAAAGACACATGCTGCCAGGCCCCACCCCGGAGTTTCTGATCAGCAGATCTGGGTGGTCCTGAGATTCTGCATGGCTAACAATTTCCCAGGTGATGCTGCTGCTCTGGGCACCACACCTCCTGCCTTAGAAATCTGTGCCCTGGATCATTCATTCCGCGTTAAACCCACTCCACCATCTTCATTTGTTCTATCCTTCTATTTTACTGGGTCAAACTAATTAGATGCCACAATGGACTGACTTTTACTATCAGACTATTTTTTTCCAGCTTTACTGAGGCATAACTGATTAAACGTGTATCTGTTTGAGGTGCACAGTGTCAGGCTTTTTATTTGTTCGCTCGTTTTGAGACACAGTTGCCCAGGCTAGAGTTCAGTGGCGCAATTACAGCTCACTATAGCCTGGACCTCCCTAGCTCAAGCGATCCTCTAGCCTCAGCCCCTCAAATAGTTTTGACTACAGGTGTGCACCACCATGTTTGGCTAATTATTTTATTTTTTGTAGAGACAGGGTTTTGCCATTTGCCCAGGCTGGTCTCAAACTCCTGAGCTCAAGTGATCCGCCTGCCTCAGCCTCCCAAAGTCCTGGGATTACAGGCGTGAACCATGGTGCCCAGCTACAGTGTCCTGTTTTGATGTGTGATACCTTGTGAAGTGATTACCACAATCAAATTAATTAACATATCCATCATCTCACAGGTTACCATTGTTTGAATGTGGTGAGAAAACATAAGATCTACTTTTCAAAAAATTACTATTATCATGTTTAATAGTTTTGGGAGCAGAGGTGGTGTTTGGTAACACGGATGAGTTCTTTAGTGAATTCTGAGATTTCAGTGTGCCCATCACCCAAACAGGGTACACTGTACCCAATATATAGCCTTTTATCCCTCTCCACCCTCCCAAACTCCCTCCCCAAAGTCCCCAAAGTCCATTATATCACTCTGTATGTCTTTGCATCCTCATAGCTTAGCTCCCACTTATAAGTGAGAACATATGGTATTTGGTTTTTCATTCCTGAGTTACTTCATGTAGAATAATGGCCTCTAGCTCCATCCAAGTCACTGCAAAAGACACAATTTCATTCCTTTTTATGTCTGAGTAGTATTATATGATGGATGTATACCACATTTTCTTTATCCATTGGTTGGTTGATGGGCCTTAAGGTTGGTTCCATATCTTTGCAAATGCAAATTGTGCTGCTATAACCATGCATGTACATGTGTCTTTTTCATGTAATGACTTCTTTTCCTTTGGGTAGATACCCAGTAATGAGGCTGCCAGATGAATGGTAGATCTAGTTTTAGTTCTTCAAGGAATCTCCATACTGTTTTCCATAGTGGTTGTACAAATTACATTACCACCAGCAGTGTAAGTGTTCCCTTTTCACAACATCCATGCCAACATTTATTGTTTTTTGACTTTAATTATGGTTTTGTTGCGGGGGCAGGGGGGGTTGGTTGTGTTTTTTGTTGTTGTTTTTCGTTTTTTTTTTTTTTGACAGTCTCACTCTGTTACCCAGGCTGGAGTACAGTGGTGCGATCTCAGCTCACTGCAGCCTCCACCTGGGTTCAGGCAATTCTCTTGCCTCAGCTTCCCAAGTGACTGGGGTTACAGCTGCGTGCCACCAGGCCCAGCTAGTTTTTGTATTTTTAGTAGAGATACGGTTTTGCCATGTTGGCTAGGCTAGTCTCAAACTCCTGACCTCAACTGATCCACCCGCCTTGGCTTCCCAAAGTGCTAGAATTACAGGCATGAGCCACCACGCCCTGTCTGACTTTAATTATGGCATTCTCACAGGAGTAAGGTGGTATTTCACTGCGGTTTTAATATGCATTTCCCTGATGATTAGTGATGTCGAGCACCTTTTCATATGTTTGTTGGCTGTATGTATAGTAAGATCTACCTTCTAAGCAAATTTCAAATACACAATACAGTATTATTAACTATAGTCACAATGCTGTACATTAGATTTCTAGAACTTATTCATGCTACATAACCAAAACTTTGAATCTTTTGACCAGTATCTTCCCATGCCCACCTCCAGTTTCTGGCAACCATCATTCTACTCTCTGCTTTTATGAATTCAGCTTTTTACAATTCCACATGTAACAGATCGTGTAGTCTTTGTCCTTCTGTGCCTGGCTTATTCCACTTAGCATCTTGTCCTCCAGGTTCATCTACGTTGTCACAAATGGCAGAATATCCTTTTTTTAAGGCTGAATTTACAATAGAATATTGTACAATAGAATGCTATTGTACAATAGAATACTGCTGCAATGAACATAGAAAGGACAGATATCTCAGATATCTCTTTGTGATACTGATCTCATTTCCTTTGAATATATACCCAGAAGTAGTATTCCTGGGTCATATGGTAGTTCCATTTTTAATTATTTGAGGAACTGCCATACTGTTTTCCATAATGGCTGGACTAATCTACATTCCCACCAATAGTGTACAAGGGTTTCCTTTTCTCTATATCCCCACCAACACTGCATATCTTTTGTCTTTTTGATGGTAACCATTTGACAAGTATGAGACAAAATCTCTGTGGTTTTGCTTTGCATTTATTTGGTGATTGGTGATGTTGGGCACCTTTGCAAATACCTGTTGGCCATTTGTATGTCTTCTTTGGAAAAATGTCTATTCTGGTCCTTTGCCATTTTTAAATTTATTATTTTAAGGATGAGGTTTCAGTCTGTTGCCCAGGCTGGAGCACAGTGGTGCAATCATAGCTCATTGCAGTTACAAACTCCTGAGCTCAAGTGATTCTCCTACCTTAGCCTGCAGAGTAACTAGGACTATCGGCACACACTACCACACCTGGTTATTTTTTTATTTTTTTGTAGAGACGAGGTCTCATCATGTTGTCCAGGCTGGTCTTGAACTCCTGGCCTCAAGTAATCCTCCTGCCTAAGCCTCCAAAAGCCCTGGGATTATAGGTGTGAGCCACACTACACATCCTATTTTGTCTTTTTGCTATTTGAGTTCCTTATATATTTGGATACTACCCCTTATGAGATGTATAGTTTGCAAATATTTTCTCCCACTCCATAGGTCGTCTCTTCATTCTGTTGATTTTTTTTTTGTTTGTATGTTTGTTTTGCTGTGCAGAACCATTTAATGCAGCAATCGCTCTTGTCTATCATTCTATCTTTGCTTTTGTTGCCTACGTTTTTGGGGTCCTATCCCAGACCAATGTCAAGCTTTTTCCCTAAGTCTCCTTCTAGTACTTCTACATTATTAGATTTTACATTTAAACCTTTAATCGTATCTTGAATTGATTTTTTTATATGACATAGATAAGGGTCCAATTTCATTCTTCCGCTCATGGATATCTACTTTTCCCAAAACCATTTATTGAAAAGACTACTTTTTCCCATTGCATGTGCTTAGCATTCTTATTGAAAATCAGTTAATCATAAATGTGTAGATTTATTTTGTGGTTCTCTATTTTGTTCCACTGGTCTATATTCTATTTTTACTCTCGCATCATACTGTTTTGATTACTGTAGATTTATAATATATTTTGAAATCAGGAAATGTGATGCCCCAGTTTTGTTCTTTTTGTTCAAGATTGCTATGGCTATTCAAGGTCTTTTGTGGTTTCATATGAATTTTAGAATTGTTTTTCTTTTTCTGTGAAAATTGCCATTAAAATATTGATAGCGATTACATCGAATCTGTATATCACTTTGGGTATATACATTTTAACTATATTAATTCTTCCAATCCATGAACACAGAATATTTTTTCCTTTTATTTCTGTCTTTTTCAGTTTCTTTTATTAACACTTTACAGTTTTCAGAGTACAGATCTTCAATCTCTTTGGTTAGATTTATTCCTAAGTATTTTATTCTTTCTGAAGCTCTGGTAAATGGAATTGTTTTTAAACTTCTTGTTTGGATAGTTCATTGTTACTATATAAAAAGCAACTGATTTTTTTATATGTTGATTTTGTATCCTGCAACTTTACTGAATTTATTCATTAGTCCTAACAGTTTGGGGGGCTGTCTTTAAAATTTTCTATATATAAGATCCTGGCATCTGCAAACAGAAAATATTTTACTTTATTCTGATTCTGATGTCATTTTTTTTTTTTTTTTTTTTTTTTTTTTTTTTTTTTTTTTTTTTTTGCTAGGG
>NC_037683.1:102400938-102428931 GCF_003255815.1 Theropithecus gelada
TTTTTTTTTTTTTTTTTTTTTTTTTTTTTTTTTTTTTTTTTTGCTAATTGCTCTGGCTAGGACTTCTAGCACTATGTTGAATAAAAGTGGTGAAAGTGGGCATCCTTATGTTGTTTCTGATCTTAGAGAAATAGCTGTTTTCAGCCTTTCACAATTGAATATGATGTTAACCTACAGCTTGTCATATAAGGTCTTTATTTTGTTGAAGTACATTATTCTGTTCCTACTTTTTATCATAAAAAATGTTGAATTTTGTCAAAGGTACTTTCTACATCTATTGAGTTGATCATATAATTTTTATCCTTCATTTTGTCAATGTAGTGTACCATATTCCTTGATTTGAGCATGTCGAACCATGATTGCATGCAGAGATAAATTTCACTTAATCACGGTATATGATCCTTTTAATGTGCTCTTGAATTCAGCTTTCTAATACTTTATTGTGGATTTTTTCATCTATGTTCTTCAGGGATGTTGGCCTGTAATTTTCTTTTCTTGTAGTGCTCTTGTCTGGCTTTGGTAACCAGGATAATGCTGGCCTCATAAAAGGAGTTTGAAATGTTTCCTCCTCTTCAATTTTTTTGTAAGAGTTTGAAGAGGATTGGCATTAATTATTTAAATGTTTGGTATAATTCACCAGTGAAGCCATATAGTCTTGGGCTGTTCTTTGTGGAGAGTTTTTTCACTAATTCAATCCCCATACTCATTTTTGGCCTGTTCAGAGTTTCTGTTTTTCCATGGCTCAGTCTTGATAGGTTGTATGTTCCCAGAAATTTATCCACATCATCTAGACTATTCAAATTGCTGGCATATAATTGTTCATAGTAGTCTCTTATGATCTTTTATGCTTCTGTGGCATTGGTCTCCTCTTTCATTTATAATTTTATTTATGTGTGTCTACTTTTTTTCTTGGATAGTCTAGCTACAACTCTGTCCATTTATCTTTTCAAAAATGCAACTCAGTTTTTATTTTTAATTGTCTTTCTAGTTTTTAGTTTATTTCTTTATACACTAATCTTTATTATTTCCTTCCTCTGCTAACTCAAGCCTTAGTTTATTCATATTTTTCTAGTTCCTTGAGGTACAAAGTTAGGTTGTTTATTTGAGATTTTCTTTTTTCTTAATGTAGACATTTATCATTATTGACTTCTCTCTTAAAGCTGTTTTGGGTGCATCTCATAAATTTTGGTATATTGTGGCACTGTTTTCATTTGTCTCAAGAGAATTTTTATCTGCCTTTTGATTTCCATTTTGATCTACTGGTTGTTCAGGAGTGTGTTGTTTAATTTCTTCATATTTGTGAATTTTCTGATTTTTGTTCTGTTATTTATTTCTAGTTTCATGCCAGTGTGATTGAAAAAGATATACTTGATAAGGTTTCAATGTTCTTTAAATCTGTTAACAAAAAGAATCTGTTGTTTTGTGGCCCATTGGAGAATGATCTGTGTGCACTTGAGAAGAATGTATATTTTGCTGCTGTTGGATGGAATATTTTGTATGTATCTGTTAGACCCATTTGGTCTACAGTGTTATTCAAGATTCAAGTCCACTGTTTCTTTATTGACTTTCTTTGTTTCTTTCTCTTTCTTTCTTTCTCTCTTTCTTTTCTTTTCTTTCTTTCTTTCTATCTCTCTCTCTCTCTCTCTGTCCCCCTCCCTCCCTCCCTCTCTCTCTCTGTCTCTCCCTCTCTCTCTTTCTTTTTTTTTTTCTTTTTTTTTTTTTTTTTTTAGATGGAGCTTCACTCTGTCACCCAGGCTGGAGTACAGTGGCACGATCTTGGCTCACTACAACCTCCATCCCCTGGGTTCAGGCAATTCTCCTACCTCAGCCTCCCACGTAGCTGGTATTAGAGGCACCCACCACTGCATCTGGCTATTTTTTGTATTTTTAGTAGAGAGAGGGTTTCATCATGCTGGCCAGGCTGGTCTCGAACTCCTGTCTTCAGGTTATCCACCTGTCTCAGCTTCCCAAAGTGCTAGGATTACAGTTTACAGGTGTGAGCCACCATGCCTGGCTTTTTTTTTTTTTTTTTTTTTTTTTTTTTTGATATGAAGTCTCACTCTTTTGCCCAGGCTGGAGTGCTATGGTACAATCTCAGCTCACTGCAACTTCTGCCTCCTGGGTTCAAGCGATTCTCATACCTCAGCATCCTGAGTAGCTGGATTACAGGCATGCACCACCATGCCCAGCTAATTTTTTTGTATTTTTAGTAGAGATGGGGTTTTGCCATGTTGGCCAGGTTGGTTTTGAATTTCTGGCCTCAAGTCATCTGCCCGCCTCAGCCTCCCAAAGTGCTGGGATTGCAGGCATGAGCCACTGAACCTGGCCTGGTTTTCTTTTTGGATGATCTATCCATTGTTGAAAAGGGGAAAATAAAGTCCCCTACTATGACCATATTGCTGTATATTTCTCCCTTCAGTTCTGTTAATATTTGCTTTATATATTTAGGTATTCTGATGTTGGTTGCATACATATTTACAACTGTTATACCTTCTGATTAATTGATCCCTTTATCATTGTGTGACATTTTTTGTGTGTCTTGCAGCAGTTTTTGACTTAGTTTAGTCTGTCTGCTATACCTATAGCCACCCCTGCTCTCTTTTGGTTGCTATTTGCATGAAATATCTTTTTCCATCATTTCAGTTTGAGCTACTGTGTGTCCTTAAAGTTAGAGTGAGTTCCTTGGAGGCAGCATATTGTTGAATCTTGTTTTTATATCCACTCAATCACTCTATTTCAAACACTCTATTTTTTTAATTACAAACTTTAATTCATTTACATTTAAAGTATTGATAGATAAGGACTTAATATCACCATTTTGTTAATTATTTTGTGTTTGTTTTGTGGTATCTTTGTTCCTTCCTTTCTTGATGTCTCCTTTGTGATTTGATAATTTTTTTGTAGTGGTATGCTGTAATTCCTTTATCTTTTGTATACCTACCAGAGATGTTTTCTATGTGGTTACCATGAGGCTTACATAAGACATTTTATAGTTACAAGCTGAAAACAATTTAACTTCAATACAAAAACTCTATATTTTACTTCCTTTCATCCTCACATTTTATGTTATTGACATCCCAGTTTATACCTCTTCATATTGCATATCTATAATGTTATTGTAGCTTAATTCTTTTTACTACTTTTGTCTTTTAACTTTTATGCTATAATCAAGTGATTTATGCACCACCATTATAGTATTATTCTGAATTTGACTATATACCTACCTTTACCAGTGATTTGTATACTTTCATATGTTTTCATGTTATTAATTAGCATCTTTCATTTCAACTTAAAAAATTTCCTTTCGTATTTCCTGTAAGGCAGACGTAATGGTGATGAACTCCCACAACTTTCGTTTAGGAAAGTCTTTATCTCTCCTTCATTTATGAAAGACAACTTTTCCAGCTATAATATTCCTAGTTGATAGTTTTTTCTTTCAACACTTTGACTATAGCATCCCATTCTTTCCTGGCCTGCAAAGTTTTTGCTGATAGGCTCATGAAGTTTCCCTTGAGTGTGATGAATCACTTTTTTCTTGCTGTTTTCAAAATTATATCTTTGTCTTTATCTTTTGATAATTTGATTATAATGTGACTCATTATGATTTTCTTTGGGTTGATCTTACTTGAAGAGCTTTGAGCTTCATGAACCTGGATGTTCATTTCTCTCCCAAACTTTGGGAGTTTTCAGCCATTTTTTAAAATACATTTTATTCTCCTTTCTCTTTCTCTTTTACTTGTGGGGATTCCATAATGTATATATTAATTCACTTGATGGTGTCCAGTAAATTCCGTAGGCTTTCTTCACTATTTATTTTCCTTTTTCTTCTTTGACTGAATAATTTCAAATGGCCTGTCTTGAAGTTCACAGATTCTTTCTTCTGTTTGATTGAGTCTGCTGTTGAAGCTCTCTATTGTATTCTTCATTTCATTTGCTGTATTATTTAGCTCTACATTTTTTATTTGGTTCTGTTCAAAGATTTATTTCTCTTTTTTGAACTTCTAGGTTTGGCATGGTGGCTCAGGCATGTAACTCCAGCACTTTTGGAGGCCAAGGCAAGCAGATCGCTTGAGCCAGGAGTTTGAGACCAGCCTGGGCAACATGGCAAAACCCCATCCCTACAAAAAACACAAAAATTAGCCAAACATGGTGGTGCATACATGTAGTCCCAGCTACTAGGGAGGCTGACGTGGGAGGATTACTTGAGCTTAGGAAGTCAAAGTTGCAGTGAGCCATGATTGTGCCACTCACTCCAGCCTGGGCAACAGAAGAAGACCCTATCTCAAAAAAAGAACGTTCAGCTTTGTTAATGTATTGTTTTCTTCATTTTGTAGTATTCTCTATTTGTGTTCTCTTGTAGTCTTCTGAGTTTTCTAAAAACAATTACTTTGAAATTTTGTCAAGCAACTTGTAGATCTCCATTTCTTTGGGAATGGTTACTGGAAAATTATTGTGTTTCTTTTTTAGTGCTGTGTTTCCTTAACTTTTTATGTTTCTTGAAGTCTTATACTGTTACTTTCATATTTGAAGAGGCAGGCATCTCACCCAGTTTCCAATGAATGGCTTTGGGAAAGAAAAATCTTCACCAGTCCGCCCAGCTAGGGATTCAGGGAGTCTCTCAGACCTTTTCCATGGATCTGCCAACTCCAGTCCTCTTGCTTTCTCTTGGGGAAGGGAGGATAAGGGGAGTGTTAGGATTGTGTGCCCTCTCTCAATCTCACAAAGCCAGGCCATGTGCTGAGGTCCCTTTGTTTATTTTCCCAAGTATAGTGGTTTATTAGTCTGTTCTCATACTGCTATGAAGAAATCCCCAAGACTGAGTAATTTATAAATGAAAGAGGTTTAATTGACTCACAGTTCTGCATTGCTGGGGAGGCCTCAGGAAACCCACAACCATGGCAGAAGACACCTCTTAACAGGGCAGCAGGAGAGAGAATGAATAACAGCAGGGGAAATGCCAGATGCTTATAAAACCATCACATCTCTTGGGACTTACTCACTGTCATGAGAACAGCATGGGGGAAACTGCCCCCACGATCCAATTACCTCTACCTAGTCTCTCCCATGACAAGTGGGGATATGGGAACTACAAATAAAGATGAGATTTGGGTAGGGACACAGCCAAACCATATCATTCTGCCCCTGATCCCTCCCAAATCCCATATCCTCACATTTCAAAACCTCTTCAAATATGAAAGTAACAATACAAGACTTCAAGAAACACAAAAAGTTAAGGAAACACAACACTAAAAAAGAAACACAATCATGCCCTTCCAACTGTCCCCCAAAGTCTTAACTCATTCCAGCATTAACCTAAAAGTCTAAGTCCAAAGTCTCAACTGAGATGAAACAATTTCCTTCCACCTATGAGCCTGTAAAGTCAAAAGCAAGTTAAGTTACTTCCTAGATACAATGGGGGTACAGGCATTGTGTAAATACATTTATTCCAAATGAGAGAAATTGGCCAAAACAAAGGGGCTAAAGGCCCCATGCAAGTCCAAAATCCAATAGGGCAGTCATTAAATCTTTAAGTTACAAAATGATCGCCTTTGACTCCATGTCTCACATCCAGGTCATGCTGAGGCAAGAGGTGAGCTCCCATGGCTTTGGGAAGCTCCATCCGTGTGGCTTTGCAGAGTACAGCACCCCCTCCTGGCTGCTTTCACAGGCTGGGGTTGAGTGCTTGCAGCTTTTCCAGGTGCATGGTGCAAGCTGTCAGTGGATCTACCATTTTGGGGTCTGGAGGGTGGTGGCCCTCTTCTCACAGCTCCACTAGGCAGTGGGGATGCTGTATGGGGCTCCAACTCCCACATTTCCCTTCTGCACTACCCTAGCAGAGGTTCTCCATGAGGGTTTCACCCCTACAGCACACTTCTGCCTGGACATCCAGGCATTTCCATATACCCTTTGAAATCTAGGTGGAAGTACCCAAACCTCAATTCCTGACTTCTGTGCACCCACAGTCTCAACACCAAGTGGAAGTTTCCAAGGCTTGGGGCTTGCACCCTCTGAAGCAATGGCTCAAGCTGTACCTTGGCCCCTTTTAGCCACTGCTAGAGCTGAAGCAGCTGGGATGCAGAGCGCCATGTCCTGAGGCTGCATAGAGCAGTGTGCACCTGGGCCTGGCCCAGGAAAGCATTTTTCCCTCCTAGACATCAGAGTCTGTGATGGGAGGGGTGGCCATGAAGGTCTCTGACATGCCCTGGAGACATTTTCCCCATTGTCTTGGTGACTAACATTTGACTTCTTGTTACTTATGCAAATTTCTGCAGCTGGCTTGAATTTCTCCCCAGAAAATGGGTTTTTCTTTTCTATCACACTGTCAGGCTACAAACTTTCCAAACTTTTATGCTCTGCTTTCTCTTGAATGCTTTGCTGCTTAGAAATTTCTTCTGCCAGATACCCTAAATCATCTCTCTCAGTTCAAATTTCCACAGATCTCCAGGGCAAGGGAAAAATGCTGCCAGTCTCTTTGCTAAAGCATAGCAAGAGTCTCCCTTGCTCCAGTTCTCAAGCAGCTCTTCATCTCCATCTGAGACCACCTCACCTGAACTTCATTGTCCATATCACTACCAGCATTTTGGTCAAAACCATTCAACAAGCCTTTAGAAAGTTCTACACTTTCCCACATCTTCCTTTCTTCTTCTGAGTCCTCCTAACTGTTCCACCCTCTGCCTGTTACCCAGTCCAAAGTTGCTTCCACATTTTTGGGTATCTTTATAGCAGCAACCCACTCTTGGCACCAATTTACTGTACTAATCTGTTCTCACACTGCTATGAAGAAATACTTACCTGAGACTGGGTAATTTATAAAGGAAAGAGGTTTGATTGACACAGTTCTGCATTGCTGGGGAGGCCTTAGGAAACCCACAATCATGATGAAGGCTCCTCTTCACAGGGCAGCAGGAGAGGATTGAGTGCCAGCAGGGGAAATGCCAGATACTTATAAAAACATAAGATCTCATGAGACTCACTTACTATCACAAGAAAAGCATGGCAGAAACCGCCCCAATGATCCGATTACCTTCACCTGGTCCCTCCCATGATACATGGTGATATGGGAACTAACATGAAGATGAGATTTTGGTGGGCAAACAGTCAAACCACATCAAGCAGCCTCCGGTGTTCAAGGTTAAATGCCTTCTCCTAATTCTGCAGAGTTGAGCTGGCTATCTACAGGTGTTCTTGCATGATCTGAAGAGACTTGTACACTGGCTGCAGGAGTGAATGGGGAGCACTGGCTATGGAAGGTGTGCAGAGTTCTGGGGGCACATGTGAGCTAGTTGTGGGGATAGTCCACATTCTATAAGGTTTGTGTGTGAGCCTCTTGATGAAATTTGTAACGTGGTTGGTAGAAACTGTGGCCCTTTGCTAAGTCCCATGTTCCAGTTGCTATGAGCTCCCACCACTTTTCACTGCTCCTAACTACTCAAAGACTGTTTAGCTGTGCCAATCCCTTCAACGTTTCAGGTAGAGTGAAAAGGAAGTGAACCTCCCACATGGCTGGGGAAGCCAGGTACTAGTACACTACACTTTGACTTTTAACTTTCCCTGCAGGAGAAATCACAGGCTAAGAGGGCCTCTCTTGTCACTGGGCTGTGCCTTTGGAGGAAGGTTGATGCAAGTAAAGTGAAACTGTTTTTCTTACCCTTTTTTTTTATTGCTAGTCTCAGATTTTTTGCTCCTATGGGGTGCTGGAGCCTTTTTGCTGGACTTCCAGGCTTCTAGAAAGGTACTGTTGTCCATGGGCAGTTGCCAAAACTGATGTGTCTGTGAAAAACCA
Organism: Theropithecus gelada; assembly: GCF_003255815.1. Taxonomy (NCBI): domain Eukaryota; kingdom Metazoa; phylum Chordata; class Mammalia; order Primates; family Cercopithecidae; genus Theropithecus; species Theropithecus gelada. The sequence continues at coordinate 102,408,722 of NC_037683.1, forward strand.
AGAACTGAAAACTCCTCTTCTCACTGATGTCACTTCTCAGTATGTTGGTTTGTGAGTAATAAAATTAATATCTTCTTTTTATTTTTGCCCCAATATTTGTTTCTTAATTTTTAATTTTAACTTTTCCTTTAAGTTTCACATATACCCAGTTCACAGGGTCAAATCATTAGAAAATCAAATAATTAACAGATTTTCCTTCTTATCCAGCATACTGAGGACTTCATATTTATACCAAAAAACAAATTTTTTAATACACCAAAATAAACAGAAATTCAATTCTCTGAAGTTCTTGTGTGGATTCAACTGATTACTAAGCCAGTAACATAAAATATGAAATTAATCATAACAAGTTAAAACAATGTTCTACCTTTAGAAATTTATTTAGAAATGTATATTAAGTGCACATGATTCAAGGATTTTAGTAGTATTAATACTTATTCCTAGGAAGGATATATAATATTCTTCTGAGTATCTTTAAAACTGGATTAAAGGAAAGTGTCTTCTTATATTTCTATTTTTCCTGCTTCCTGTTATCTATTTTAAAAAATATTTTGTTAGTTTGAAAGTTACTAATGAGACAAGCCAACACTCAGGATAATGCTTTTCTAGTTATCTGTTCCTTCTCATTACTGCTCCCTGAGAACATCCAATTATCTTCTTCTATCAGCACCATTTCACTCCCCACACCCTACAACCAGTGACATGATGGAGTTGGCTCAGGGAGACCTGTTTTCCCCCATGGTTAAATTATTATAAATCCTGTGAGCCGTTACTAAACAGTTGGTAGCTTGAAATCTGACACTGGAAGAGGATTTACACCAAGGAAATTGGCCAACGCCAGTAGGGCTTCCTCCACTCCTCCCAGAGCCCATTGTTAAATATTCACTTAAAATACCACTGCAGGCTGGGCATGGTGGTTCAGCCTGTAATTCCAGCACTCTGGGAGGCTGAGGTGGGTGGATTGCTTGAATCCAGGAGTTCAAGACCAGCCTGGGTAACATCATGAAATGCTGTCTCTACAAAAAGAAATTTTTTAAAAGGAAAAAATTATCCAGCAGTAGTGGCTGTGGTTCTAGCTACTCAAGAAGCTGAGGTGGGAGGATCGCTTGAGCCCGGGAGGCAGAGGTTGCAGTGAGCCCAGATCGCACCACTGCACTCCAGTGTGGGTGACAGAGTGAGATCCCATCTCAAAATAAAGTAAAATAAAATAAAATAAGAACACCACTGCCTACAAACGCTCAGCAAAAAGCAAAGTCCATCTTAAGCTACTGTTTATAAACAATAGGAGTAGCAAGCCCTCTCGTGGCTATTATCAGAATTGCAGAGGATAAGGAGATAAGGTAAGAAGATCAAGATTTCATCGCAAATATGTTTTATGTAAGGCTTTAGAATGATAGTGTTGATTGTTGTCGTTTAATATCTCCTGCCTCTGTGCAAGCTTTTCTCAAACTATCCAAAAAACACCATTTAGGTTTCCCTTTCTCATGAGTTGTAAATATTTCCTTAGTAAGAGCAGGCTTTTCTTTGTGTCCCTATAGCAAAACTGTATTATTCACTTTTAAGGACATGCATTTTCTGTGGGTTACTGTGGGCATGTCACAGGAAAGGTTGTGTGTCTTCAAACTGTCTGTGTATCTTAGCCATACAATTAAGCCATATGAGGAATGCAAACCAGTCACCACTGCGTATTAAAACACAAACCACATCAGATCACCCTCCTGCTTAGCAGGCCTCAATGGTTTCCCGTTGCATCTAAAATAAAATCCAGATTCTTCACCAAGCCCCATGGGTCCTCGGTGGCCTAGCTCCTGCTGTGTCTCCTGCACTGCTTTTCCTTACTGTCCCCTTCTCGTTATACAAATGTTAGGGCAAAGGCCACTCCTCAGTGGGGTCTTTTCTGGACACCTGCTCTGAACCAATGCCCACCCACCCATCTGTTAATTGGTTACACCATCAGGCTTTGTTTTCTTCCTACCACTTATCTCCACCCAAAATCATCCTATTTGCTTACATGTTGAATCTGACCCACCCAATGGAAGGGAAGCTGGAAGCTCAGTGTGGACAAGCCCTTGTCTGTCTTACACACAATGTTTTCCCATAACAGGCCCCTGGTGTGAGTCATTGGGAAAGCTACAGATGCCTACAGGCAAAAAAATTAGGAGCCCCACACCCATCCACCCTCCAACACCAGCTCTTATTTGAGCGTAGACTGGCTCATTTTGCCCGGGACTGTCCCTGTTTTACCAATAAAAGACCCCATCCTAGGAAACCCTTTACCCTCAGGCAAATCTACAATGGTTGGTCACCTTATAGAGTTATAGATGTTATCTAGAATTGCTTTCTGAGATGATTTTGAAAACTAAATGACTTTTCTTTAAATATAAAAGCTTCCTCTGAATAACAAAATTAAATTTGAGATTATCCTTTAGGATTCTATAAAAAATATTATTTGTATTAGTAGAGTTGACTTTTCTTAGCATATACATTTGTATTTGTCTTAGCACTTAAAATATATATGAAACATGTTGTAGAAAAAGAAAAAGGATCATATTGTATTCACAGGTAATGTTTTTAATTTTAAATGTCACTGCAGAAATAATCTGGTACAAACATGGCACACATGACTCATTGCTGGTAGGGTTAGAGACTTCCCACTTGAAGTCACTTTGATTCCTAAAATAAGTTTATTCATGTGTTTCTTCTACATTACATCTTCCTGATTTTTTTTTTTAAAAAAAGTTGTTATGTTTTCTTTTTCTTTTTTCTTTTAAGACAGAGTCTCACTCTGTTGCTCAGGCTGGAGTGCAGTGGCATGATCATAGCTCACTGCAGCCTCAACCTCCTGAGCTCAAGTGATTCTCCTGCCTCAGCCTCCCGAGATGCTGGGACTATAGGTGCATGCTACCATGCCTGGCGAATTTTTTTTCAATTAGAGGCAAGATTTCACCACGTTGCTCAGGCTGGTTTTGACCTTCTGAGTTCAAGCTATCCTCTCACCTCAACCTCCTAAAGCGCTGGGATTACAGGCAAGAGCTACTGCGCCCCAGACCTTATTTTCAAAAGATACATTTTTCTTCATTTCTCCTTGAACTTGGAGGGAACACTGCCTCAAAAGAAGTAATTACATTAACAACATTGACTAAACCTTCTAAGTCATCTAAATTAGGAAAGGATCGGTTGGTCTTCAGGTTACATTTATTAGACTGACTCACTGAAGGGAACAAATATTTCAAAAGATAAAATTTAATTTTCAATGTAGTGAATTAAAATGCAACCACGTGATCAATCTGAACTCACCCACATGATCAGTGTACACAAGAGCTTTTGATTTGTATCATGTTGTTGAAAATTTTTTAGAGGCCAGGCAAGCATTTCTACCTGTTGGGTGTATCATCCTGTTGGCAGGAAGACCGCTAGCACTGAGGCCAAGGGCTGTGGAGGACAAGTAGTGACCAAGAATGCATATCATCCTACTCGCTGTTTCCAGTCCTCATTCTCACTTTTGTCAGGATTTCCATCTGTCCCCAGAAATCAGGAAGAACCAGCAGCAGGGCAAAGAGTGCAGGGGCAGTATGCAAAGCTTTACTAGTTGACATGGACTATTAATGTTGGAGAGGGAACCTGTGGATCTCCTCATTTCCCTTCTTTTTTTTTTTTCCTGAGATGGAGTCTCGCTCTGTTGCCCAGGCTGGAGTGCAGTGGCACAATCTTGGCTCATTGCAAGCTCCGCCTCCCAGGTTCACGCCATTCTTCTGCCTCAGCCTCCTGAGTAGCTGGGACTACAGGTGCCCACCACCATGCCTGGCTAATTTTTTGTATTTTTACTAGAGATGAGGTTTCACCGTGTTAGCCAGGATGGTTCGATCTCCTGACCTCACGATCCGCCTGCCTCAGCCTCCCAACTCATTTCCCTTCTTGATCACTGTTGACTATATTCCAAGGCTAACAAAAGGTTTGAAGGACAAAATCTTGAGCACGAACCTTAAATCTGTAAAGTCATACTCATGACATTTCTCAAAGTGTGATCCAGTGAACATCCACAACCCAAAATCACATGGCGTGCTTATTAAGAATGCAGGTTTTTGGGTTCTGCTAAATCAGAATCCCTCAGGGGCAGGCACCAGGAACCTGCATTTATAACGAATCCTTTGGGTGGTCCTGGCACATACTAGGGTTAAGCCTTCATGATCGTTTGCTATGGTGTGAATGTGTCCGCCAAAATTCAGGAGTTGGAAAATTAATCCCAATGCAGCAATGTTGATGGGTGAAGCCTAAATGGGAGATGCTTAGGTCATGATGGCTCTGCCCTCATGAACAGATTAATGTGGTTCTAAAAAGGGTTTGCAGAAGTGGGTTCTCTCTCTTCTGCTTTTCTGCAGTGTGAGGACAGAGTTTTTCCCCTTTTGCCCTTCTACGTTCTGCCATGTGAGAACACAGCAAGGCTCTCATCAGATGCTCGTGCCTTGATCTTGTATGCCCCAGCCTCCAGAACCGTGATAAATTTCTGTTCTTGTAGATTTCTCAATGTCAGGTATTTTGTTATAGCAGTATGAAACAGGTCAAGACTTTCTCAATCTTTAAAGTATAACTGACCAGGCACAGTGGTTCATGCCTGTAATCCCAGCAGTTTGGGAGGCCAAGGCAGGGAGATCACTTGAGGTCAGGAGTTTGAGACCAGCCTGGCCAATATGGCGAAACTCTGTCTCTACTAAAAGTACAAAAATTCGCTGGGTGTTGTGACAGGCACCTGTAATCCCAGCTACTTGGGAAGCTGAGGCAGGAGAATCACTTGAACCCAGGAGGCAGAGGTTGCAGTGAGCTGAGATTGTACCACTGCACTCCAGCCTGAACAAGAGTGAGACTCCATCTCTCTCTCTCTCTCTCACACACACACAGACACACACACACACACACACACACACACACACACACACAAAAGCATAACTAACTCTCAGACGCCCTCTCCCCAGCTAAAGAAATGTTTCTGGGCAAACTGTCATCCTGGTAGCACCCATGAGGAACCCCCTTCTCAATCTCCTGTTCCATGGAAAATTATCCATGAGCCCTGAGGATCTGAAATTCAGTGCACACAAAAATGCCTTCCTCACCTCATCTTCTGTAGAACAAACAACCTGTCTCCCAAGTAAACATATCATATAAAATAGTACTCAAGTCAGGCCACTCCAAAAATTTCACCTGGCCTCTTGCTTTCACATGGACGTTAAGAGGCTAGGCCTCAAGTTTGTCTTTTCCTTGAGCCTGCTTTTCTCTGACACAGAAGGGGCCACTTGGCAGGTCTGGCAATCCCATGTTCTGAGCCTGGAGCTCTACAAGCTGGACTTGGAGCTGCCTGTGGCTCTGTTATTCCTTACTCCTTGGCCGATACTCTTCATTTTAGTAATATTCTAGTAGGTATTGTTAGAAAGTAAATCTTCACTGAATTCTCAGAAAGAGTAAACCATTAAAGCATAATGAAGTAAATTAACAGTAACTAACGTATTATGTGTAACTACAGCACAGAATAATGCTACGTAAGTTGGAGCAGTGGAGTTTAAAACAAAAATGGATTTGGATTAAAAAGCACTAAGTGCAAATAAAATTTAAAAGAGCAAATACATTTACATATTTGAAATATGTAATTTAAGTATTGTCTTCATAAATAGTTTCTACTTTCTCATTTTACTGGTTGCCAGAATCATGTTTTAGACTAGCTAATTTTCAACTATCTCGGAAGACTACAGCTGGGACCTGAAAAGCGTGAACAAATTTAACTAGAATAAACAGCCAACATTTCCTGGAATAGAAGATGACCCCAGGCTGAATTCGAAGACTTCCCCCCTGTGTCCACGACTCTCAGACAAATGATTTCCCATTGCCACTACCTGGGAAGAGGGTATTGCCTTCAAGAGTCACTCCAAGGAGGCTGCCAGTTCTAGAGAAGCTTGAAATATAAGCTCTAACAATACTCTGCTCTGCTGGAAAATTCTAGTCTTGCAAATCTCAACAAATCAGCATGCTGGCAGAAATTCAGAGTAAAAGGTATCCGGATAGTGAGAATAAATAACATAAAATTCTTTTACTATAATCCTCATATGAGTCCCTGAAAACCATCCTCAGAGCACACTCACTCTTCTCACTTGGTTTTCTGTGGCTATTTCAGATCAAAAGTAGCACCAGAAGGAAAAGTATAGGTGGGGACAGAGAGGTCCACTTAAGTAATAGACAAATGAATTTGCCAAAGATCAGGCAAAGAAAAATCGTATATATTAATACAATTAGGAGCTATTCAGTACCTTCTATAAACCAAGCATTGTGCAGACCCTGGAGAGAAAAAAATGAACAGGACCTGATCTTGCCCTCATGATATACACAACCTTATATGTTAAGACTAACATATAAATGATTAACTTCAATAATCAATTGTTATTTGGTGCAGGTATTAACCTTGGCCTAACTGGATCAAAAAAGAAATTCGCTGGAGCAGTATAGGTAACTCATGAAATTGTTGGTCAATCTGAACAATCAGGCCAAGGGGAGAGAGCCACAGAAACCCAAAATTCTCAGGAACGAGAATTCTTACACCGTTGCCTAAGGTTGCTGTGATTCTAGCTGCCTTCCATCTCTGGGTGTCTCTACTCAAAATTCACTTTCCTGCAAAAAAAACCAAGGAGCTGTTCTTATTCTAAGTTGCATTATCACCTCCTGTGGTCCAGGAACAAAGACCCCTGGACTGGCAGCCCAAGAATCTCAAAGGGTGAAGACTGAAGTTGGGAAACCCCTTGCCTTGCCAATATACATCTAGAACCTTCTTTCCATACAAATATTCCCAAGAGGTTTCTAACCAAACATGGTTGTGCATTGCTTGTGAGCCTTCAGATTGAGCACCTCCATACTCCCCAGTGAAGCACAACCCAACATGACATCTCGCAAGTGCATCCTGAGGTGAGATGTGATGCCAAGTTGGGGGCTACAGACTGAATTATCTTGTTGGCAAACTGGGGACTCCATGATGGTCAGGTGTGACTTATAAATAAATGTCCATGTTTTTTAGTCCAAGATAGCAGAAGAATCTTCTTATAATTGGTCATTGCAATGGTTTGAATGTGTTTCCAGCAAGCCTCTGTGTTGGAAACTTACTGCCAATGTAATAGTATTAAGAGGTGATCCCCCATTTTTTTGAGACGGAGTCTCGCTCTGTCGCCCAGGCAGGAGTGCAGTGGTGCAATCTCAGCTCACTGCAAGCTCCGCCCCCTGGTTCACGCCATTCTCCTGCCTCAGCTTCCCAAGCAGCTGGGACTACAGGGGTCCACTACCACACCCGCCTATTTTTGTGTGTGTGTGTGTGTGTGTGTGTGTGTATTTTTAGTAGATACAGGGTTTCACCGTGCTAGCCAGGATGGTCTCAATCTCCTGACTTCATAATCCACCCACCTCAGCCTCCCAAAGTGCTGGGATTATAGGTATGAGCCACTGCGCCCAGCCAAGAGGTGGCCCCTTAAGTGGTGATCAGGCCAAGAGGACTCTGCCCTTGTGAATGAGTTAATACCATTATTGTGGGAGTGGGTTCACTATACAAGGGTGAGTTTGGTCCCCACCCCCAACAATTCTTTGGCCATGTGAAGAAGTGTTCTTCTGCAGGATGCTGTGTTCAAGGTGCCATCTTGTAAGCAGAGATCAGGCCCCCATCAGACAGCCTCCAAAATTGTGAGAAATAAATGTCTATTCTTTATGGATTACCCAGTCTTAGGTATTCTGTTCCAGCAGCATAAATGGACTAAACAGTCATCCAGTTTACCTGGAATCTTTCTGTGATATACACAAACCTATTTGATTTTTGTACTCTATTCCTGGCACAGCGCTCCTGAGACCCTGGGAATTTCCTGAGTGAGGGGAGTTTCTGTTGTTACTCATAACAAGTCATCTTCCACTACATCTAGTACTACACCTGAGTTTATGTTACTGCAGTGACTCAGGGTGGTTCTAACTAGCCTCTGGTTACTAGAAAGACTAAAGAGGGTGGGAACTCTCAGCCTCTCACCCACTGGCCTCCCACGGATGGAAGGGGCCTGAAAATGGGTTATAAAGCCTCCTAAATGGTAGGCAATGAGTTTCTGGGTCAGTGAACACATGGAGGTGCCAGGAGGGTGGCATGCCTAGAGAGGGCCTGGAAGTTCTGTGCCACCAACTACCCGGCATACCTTGCTCTATGCATCGCTTTCATTTGGCTGTCTCTGAGTTGTAGCCTTTATAATAAACTGGGAAACGTTAAGTAAAATGTCTACCTGAGTTCTGATGAGCAGTTTAAGCAAATTACCAAAACTGAGAAAAGGGTCATGGGAACTCCTAAATCTGCAGTCAGTCAGGCAGAAGTGTGGATAGTCTGAACACCCCACTGTAGCTGGCAACTGAAGTTGGGGGGCAATCTTGTGAGACTGAGGCCTTTACCTGTGGGGCCTGCTGATAGCTGCAGGAATTAGTGACAGAATATAATTGAATTGTTGAACACTGGGTTGGTGTCAGAGAATTGGTGTTGGAAAATACATCAATATTTGGTGTCAGGGGCAAAAAACAACCACCTTACAATCTTCTACAGTGAGGGACTTCTGGTTAGCATTCAAATTGGGCATCAACATTCTTGGGCTCTGGGCATATTCCAAATGATTTAGTCACATATCTCTGCCCCAGGTCTTCTTGCCACAAACTTTGGTTAAATTTTGGCCCAATTACCAAGTTTGGCCTAATTTTGATCCTTCCAAATACCAGATCACTGACAGGACCAGGATAAAGATCTAAAACAAATAGTTTTCCCCTTGCCTTCTACCTTTTCCCCCTTTTCTTTCTATTTTGCTATTCACTTTCTCTATCCCATGACTTTAGCCAATAATAAAAAGTGATTCTAGGCCAGGCACGGTGGCTCATGCCTGTAATCCTAGCATTTTGGGAGGCCAAGGCAGGCAGATCATGAGGCCAGGAGTTCAAGACCAGCCTGGCCAACATAGTGAAACCCTGTCTCTACTAAAAATACAAAAAATTAGCCGGGCGTGGTAGCACATGCTGAGATCCCACCATTGCAAGACTCCATCTCAAAAAAAAAAAAAAAGAAAAAGAAAAAGAAAGAAAGAAAAAAAAGCTATTGTAATCTCAGTGATTCTTCACTAGGTATTTGATATCAAACTGGAATGGTGCCAGGCGCAGTGGCTCACGCCTATAATCCCAGCACTTGGGGAGGCCAAGGAGGGCAGCATCACCTGAAGTTGGGAGTTCGAGATCAGCCTTACCAAATGGAAAAATCCCATCTCTACTAAAAATACAAAATTAGCTGGGTATGGTGGCACATGCCTGTAATCCCAGCTACTCGGGAGGCTGAGGCAGGAGAATCGCTTGAACCCAGGAGGCAGAGGTTGCGGTGAGCCGAGATTGCACCATTGCACTCCAGCCTGGGCAACAAGAGTGAAGCTCCGTCTCAAAAAAAAAAAAAAAAAAAACCGGAATGGTAATCAGCATTTATTGCATGCCTGTTGTGTACCGTACTCTGTGAAGCGCTTGATACTCATCACTTCACTTAATTGCTACAACAACTCTGTAAAGTAAGGAAAATTGTCATCCCACATGAACACGCTGAAGGTCCGTAAACTTCCAGAATATGTCAAGGGCCACCGACCCAGTAAGTGCACTTAAGTCAGCACTTGGGTCCAGATCTGTGGACTTCAAAACCCATGGTCTTAACTCTGCTATGGATGTCCTTGATTGACGAATGGGATTGCTTTCTGGAAGTTCATTTTTAAATTGTTAGTTTGGAACTCAAACTGAATTTTTCCCTCAAGGATGCCTATAAATGCATGCCCACATCCCTGCAATAGATCCAACTTGAAAAACACAGATTTAAAGTCTTAGTCTATAAAAATGTCTCATAAGTGCAAATATCACCTATTAAGACTAAGAGGCTAGCCAGGTGTGGTGGCTCACGCCTGTAATCCCAGCATTTTGGGAGGCTGAGGCGGGGAGATCACTTGAGGTCAGGAGTTCAAGATCAGCCTGGCCAACATGGTGAAAACCCGTTTCTACCAAAAATACAAAAAAAATTAGTTGGGCATAGTGGCATGCACCTGTAATCCCAGCTATTCAGGAGGCTGAGGCATGAGAATCACTTGAACCCGGGAGGCGAAGGCTGCAGTGAGCCAAGATCTTGCCATTGCACTCCAGCCTGGGTGATAGAGTGAGACTCTGTCTCAAAAAAATAAATAAATAAAATAAGATTAAGAGACTTTAGTGTTTATAACAGACAAATCTATGTGTATATATTATTTTTTCTTTCTTATTTCTATGTATATATTTTGGATTATCATCAACATGAGCACACAACACTGAAAGAATTCTTTCAGAGCTCTCAAATTCTCAAGAACATATCCATGGACTCTGGGTGTCCAGCGATCCCAGTTTGAGAAATATTGCTAAACATGAGTCTTAATTTGCCACGATTATCAGTTAGCTTTACTTTCAGCTTCAAATAACAGACATGGAATTACAGAGGCTTGGCCAAATATGTTGAGTTTTCTCATTTGACAGAACACCCAGAAGTGGTCAGCCAAGACCAATGCATCAGCTCCAGCATGCTGTCTAGGCTGCTCTGTTTGACATGCAACTTTCAGAATTGCAAAATTGTTTTCCACATCTAGACACTGCATCATGAACCAGGCAGAAAGACAGGCAAAGAAAGGCAAAAATGTCTATGCTCAAAAGGCTTTTTCATTCTATTCCAGAAAGAAATTCCTCCCATGGAACATCAGGTCCCTCTTATCCCTCACTGACCAGAGCTCAGACACATGCCTGCTTTTAACTGCAAGAGAAGCTAGGGAGTTGAGTGGTTTAGTTTCCAGCCTCCAAAGTAGAGGAAAGCAAGGAAAACAGCCAACCTCACCCATAGAACCCAGTGAGCCCAGGGGTTCTTGTCCACTTCTATGCCGTGCACTCCTTTGGCAGTCTGATGAAGCCTACGACCCTTTCTCAGACCAGTATTTTAAATATGTAAAATAAAGTGCATATTCAAAACAAAACCAATTGTATGAAAATGTAGTTGTATGGCAGCTTGGGCTGCCATAACAAAATACCATAGAATGGGTGGCTTAAACAACAGAAATTTATTTTCTCATGCTTCTATAGGCTGGGAATCCAAGATCAAGGTGTTGACAGAGTTAGTTCCTGGTGAGGCCTCTGGCTTGCAGAAGGCCATCTTCGTGCTGTGTGTTCACATGGCCTTTCTTTAGTGCTTCCTAGTGCAGAGAAGGGGAAGGAGTGGGAAATGGGGAGATCCTTTGCTTAGAAAACTACTAATCCTATTGGATTAAGGTCTCTTATGACCTCATTTAACCTTAATTACCTTTAAAAGCCCTATCTCCAAATACAGTCACATTGGGGTTTAGAACACCAACATATGGATTTGGGAGGATGTGATTCAGTCTATAGCAAAAATTATCAAAATATTTAAAAACCAAGGCTGGGCGCGGTGGCTCACACCTGTAATCCTAGCACTTTGGGAGGCTGAGGTGGGCAGATGGCCTGAGCTCAGGAGTTCCAGACCAGCCTGGGCAACATGGCAAAACCCCATCTCTACTAAAAATACAAAAAATTAGCTAGTCGTAGTGGCACAGCACCTGTAATCCCAGCTACTCAGGAGGCTGAAGCAGGAAAATTGCTTGAACCCAGAGGCAGAGGTTGCAGTGAGCCGAGATTGCACCACTGCTCTCCAGCCTGGGCGACAAAGCGAGACTTCATCTCAAAAGAAAAGAAAAAAAAAATGTTTTAACCATATGTGTGACATAGTATTATATATGCTTCTTGAACAGATTAAATAATGAGAGCTATCAAAAAGTCTAGTAACTACTATTAATTCTGAAGTAGTGATGAGTGAAAATTATATCTCAGGATGTTTGCAAAAGCTGTAATAATATAACTAATACTACTGCATTTTGTCCCCAACATTCACAATTGAAGAAAATGCTAAACTTCAGTACAGGAAATGTTTTTCCACCCAAAGGTATGAATTCCCTGGATTCTATCCATGAACTCCTTAAGGGATCCTTGCATCACAGGTTAAGGACCCTTGATTTTTGCCCATAAGAATAATGAATAACAAATTCATTAACGAATGAAATAACAAATTCAATAATGAATACAAAACGAACAGTACTGTCTAAGTTCTGTGGAGACAAGGCTATTGAATAAAGGGAAAGTGAAGATAATTAAAGGCAATTTTTTTCTTAAATGAAGTTTGTTTTCAGCACTGTCCTTCACTTTCTCAGCTGTCCAAAAGTTTAATACTTCTTCCAGGCATAACTTTCGGATCTCTTCCTGCCTACATCCTATTCTGCCCGTCCGATGCCTCCAAGTGTCCCACCATCAAAAATTACCACCTCCTCATTTCCACCGGCAAATCAGAACCTCTTCTCACAGGGCAATATATTTCAGCTGTGGACTACTAGGAAAATAATCTAATTAAATGAAATCATCCCGAGGGGTCAGCTCCTCAACCTAGAATGTTTGCATCCATCTAAAACTTTACTTTGTCACCCAAATAAATCTGTGATTATTAGGACTTTACATGAAATGTTTCCCTTTTGAAGGTGATTGCGTGAGGTTCCATCGCAGGCTGTCAGCACCTCTGCATACAGCCCAGCAGGCTGTGTGCTGCCTACACTATCCACAGAGACTATAATTTGAATGCTGTCCCAGGCACTGTGTCACACACCAGAGCCAAAGAAGTACACTGCACATTCTCGTGGAGATTTTCAAACTTGAGAAGTGAGTACTTTTAAGTGAATATAAATCTCTCAGATCCCCAGGGTTAACTTCACATTTTTATGCTGGGTATTTTTATTATGTTACTTACATACAGAAATAGAATTAATCAGGCTTATGTCCTTTAAAAACAATAAAAATTTAATTCAAAACAAACTAAACAAATTAAGTGAAATTACAAAGGATGGATGATGTTTTACTGAAATCAGTCATGACTGCATGAGTATGATAAAGACCCTTAAAGAGAGAGGCTCATTTTGAGGTCAAGATCACTTAAAAACCATGGGCGCTATGATATATTAAATCCTTTACAAGTATACTTCATTCTAACAATTCAAAACCTTCATATGGTGTATTAGTTTAACCCTTGGTTTTCATTTGACGTGTTTTGTTTTGTTTTGTTTTGGTTTTTTGAGGCAGGGTCTCACTCTGTTGCCCAGGGTAGGGGGCAGTGGCATGATCTTGGCTCACTGCTGCCTCGACTTCCCAGGTTCAAGTGATCCTCCCACCTCAGCCTCCTGAGTAGCTGGGATTGTAGTCATGAGCCACCACACTGGCTAATTTTTTTGTATTTTTAGTAGAGACAGGGTTTCACTATGTTGCTCAAGCTAGTCTCAAACTCCTGGGCTTGAGCCATTCACCCACCTCAGCCTCCCACAGTACTGGGATTACAGGCATGAGCTACCACACCAGGCTCATTTGACATGTTAAATGTGACTCGTTCATTTCTTTGGCCCATAGCTAAAGGAGTACTAATGGGAACAACAACAAAAAACTTTGTCTCTACAATTAAGAAGTCATACAGATGATGCAGAATTAATTTATTAATGGGCCTTATCACAATTGTAAATACCTACTGTTATTTTTCACATATTTTCTGTGTGAAAAAAAATTCTGGTTGCTTTTATTTATGTAAATGGCATTAAATTATAAATTTCAATCTATTTTTCAGTTTTTTGCTTAACACTTTCTAGATCAAATCATTTTGCTCTATAGAGAGACACATAGCTATAGGGTTACATGTATCTATAGATACATGAACCTTACAAATTTATATGAATTACTTTCTGGAATATGGAACCACAAGTGGTGTTGTTATGTACTAGGGAATATGCATACTTAATTTCACTAAGCATAGCCAGATTGCTTCCAGAAGGCATGTATCAACTTGTCCTCTACCATGAGGGTTCCTGTACTCCGCTGTCCTCACCAACACTTGATAATATCTGACTTTCTAATTTTTGCCACTCTGATAGCTGTAAAGAAGTTCACAGTTGTCTTAATTTGTCTTTCTCTGATTACAAATGAGGCTTTTTTTTTTTTAGATGGAGTCTCATTCTGTTGCCCAGGCTGGAGTGCAGTGGCACAGTCTTGGTTCACTGCAACTTCCACCTTCCTGGTTCAAGCTATTCTCCTGGCTCTGCCTCCAGAGTAGCTGAGATTACAGGCACACGCCACCATGTCTAGCTAATGTTTGTACTTTTAGTAGAGACGGGTTTCACCATGTTGGCCAGGCTGGTCTGGAACTCCTGACCTCAGGTGATCCGCCCACTTCGGCCTCCCGAAGTACTGGGATTACATGTGTGAGCCACCGTGCCCGGCCATAAATGACTTCTATATACTATTAGTCTTTCAGATGTTTCCCTTCTATGGATTGCCCATTAAAGTTTTTGCCAAAATGCTGTTGGATTAGCTTTTGCTAAAATTCTGCTATATTTCTATTTTTTCTCTTGTTTGTAAAAATTCTGGGTCAAATTTTGATATTAATTCTGTATTGACTTAAGTTCCTTGTAAGTATCTTTTATCAGGCACCTGACCTCAGGTGTCCCTATTAAACAAAAATGCTTACTTTTCTTGTAGTCAAATTTGATCCTTTTTTTTTTTTTTTTTTTGGCCAAATGGTTACTGACATACATTCTGCCTTTTGTGATCCAAAGGTCACAGAGATATTCTCCAACACTTTCATCTATTAGCCCTATAATTTTGGTCACATTTTCTACACGTATTGTAATAATTTTCTCAACTATATACTTTCTTCACTGGGTATTTGGAATCATTCTTATCAAATAGCCACTCCCCATACACATGCATCTATTTCTACATTCCTTATTCTGTTGCATTGTTTTATATGTTTTTTCCAGATTTCAGAATCATTTCAAAATTGATTTAGCTATTTGTGGATTTGTGATTTAGCTATTTCTTTATTCCTCTATATAAATTTTAGAATATGTTTTTCAACATTCTCAAACAACTCTCTGGAATTTTCATTGGGATTGCAATGAATTTGTAGGGAGTATTGACATCTCACAATATTACATTGGCAGTACCATAAATGAGTTACATTCCTACATTTATACAGATCCTCTTTTGTTGTCTTCATAAAGATCTTGTACATTCATTGCTAGGTTAAGTCTTAGATACGTTACACCAGTGCTTGCAATTTTTTTCACGATGGTATACATAGAAAATGATCATATTTGTATGCGGTAACAATGGGCATCGTTGTAATATTTCCAGTCTTAAAGGGGATGTGCCTAAAGTTTCTCCATTAATATGTTTGCTATAGAGTTTTGTATGTAGCTTTTACAAAATAAGAACATTTCCCTCTAGTCTGATAATTTTTATTATAAATCATGGTTCAGCTTCATCAGTTGCTTTTTCTGCGTATATTAACATTATATTTCTTTTTTCTTCTATTAATGCGTGAATTACACTGATAGTTTGGCTCACTGCCATAAATTCATTACCATTGAGTTTTTGAGAAAAATCTTACTTAATAATGATGCCATTTTTAATGCAATGTTGGGTTTAGTTAGTGAAATTCACATATGTGTTTTAAAATCTGCTTTTCTTGTACTATTTCCTCTCTCTGATTCTGGAGTAAAGGTTATGCTAGCCTCATTTTGTGAGTTGGACTTTTCCCCCTCTTTTTCTAGTATGTAGACCAGCTTGCTTAAAGATCTATCTTACCTAGGTTTTCAAATTAGTATATAGTTCATGTGTTTCCTTCATGGTCTATTCTAATGCCCTTCCAATGCTTCAGAGGTTGGAAAAGTCAAAGCACCTCATGGATTTCATTGCAACTGTGATTTTGGATGTAATTAGGTATTCCTCAATCAGACATACTTCTATGAGACTTGAATTAAGAACACAGATAAAAGGGGAATGTATCAGTTGTCTATTGTGCATAATAAACTGTCCCCCAAAATTAGCGACTTAAAACAATGATTTATTCCTCCTCAGGATTCCAAGGGGTGGTTGGACAGTTCCTATCCTCATTTTTCTTGGTCACATTAGGTGCTCCATTTCGTGCTGTAGGTGATACAGCAGGAGCACAGTCATCAGGGACAAACACCGCCACTTTAGGGTCCAGCTCCCTTTCTAGCCTCATGCATTTCAAGGTATTCACTTCTCTCCTAACTAAAGCAGACAGAAAGAACAGACAGTAAAACACAGATAAGACAGCTCGGGCACAGAGGGAGGTGAGAGGGAAAGTCTCTTGGGTAACTGCCAAACTTCACCCTCATACAATGGGCCCCAGTAAAACCGTGGGCCTTAATAAGCACATTCCTTTCCCTTCAGGTGCATTAAGATAGGGAAGCTACAAGCAGTCTCCAGGGATATGCCTGCAGCTGCAGAAAGATGTATGGGAACAGACACACAACTCTCCCTCTCAGATAAGCACAACAAAGAGACACAGAAGCAGTCCACGCCTCTGATAAACTCTCCCACCCTGAATCCTTAAAAACCCTTAGTCTGTCAGAAGTCCCTCCCAGGTTTGAAATAAACCTGTTGACTGTCAAGCCACCTTTCATGTTTCTCTCCTCTTTCTTTCTTACATTTGCTGCCGAAACCCAGGACGGGTGTTGGGGGCAGAGGCTCTCTTGCAACCCAGGAAGCAGTGGGCAATGGCAGCTGATCCTAAGTTAACTCCTGGATCCTAAGGGTCTCTGGCCACCCTCCCCATCTTTTCTCCCACTTCACTTTGCAAGCAATTTGCATGAGGAGGACAACTAACCTGAAGGGAACTGCGAGGCTCAGACCAGGGCTCTCAAAACCCTCAGGTTTCAGGAATCCACCTCTGACCACTCGCAACAGGTTTTTCACTCCCTAACCCTTGCTCACTCTTCCTCCCTCTTTTCTCTCTCTCTCTCCCCTTCACGTGGCTTCAGTCTGGGAGGCCCTTTGCCAATTCCAACCAGAACATACAACATCAGACACTAATTCAGCCCACTGGTAAGATCTGCCTTCTCCAGGCTTCCTCCTGGTACCGGAGAAAGTCCGGCCTGCCATCCAGGTCCTCAGAGGACCAATGGGACTAAGATAGAGGAAATCTTGGGGACGCCGAGTTCCTTCTCAGCCTAACTGGTCTCTTTCAGAAAGAGGGTTCTGGGTCTCTGTCTTTTGTCTGGGGACACCTAGAAAAAAACAGACCAACCCTGGCTTCCTTTTACCAGTCCTTTTGGGTGCCAAACAATCTCACATTCCTACATCCTCCCCATTGAATTGTTGTCTTCACAACCTCGCCAAACTTGGTTTATGAGGGACCCTAAAGCCAAAGTGTTTGATTTTCTACTGCAACATGGCTTGGCCCCAATACAGACTAGATAATAACAGCCGATGGCCTAAATATGGCACCTTTAACTTTCAAATTCTCAGGGACCCTAACAACTTTATCACCAGCAACAGCAAATGGCAAGAAGTTCTCCATATTCAGGCTTTCTTCTACTTTAAACCCCATCCCTCCTCCTTCTCCACCTTTTCAAAAACTACCCCAAGAAGTCAAAGCTCCTCTGCCATTCTCCCTCTCCAGGAAGTGGCCAGGGTTAAAGGCACTGCTCGCGTGCATGTCCCCCTCTCCAAGTCTGATTTGTGGCAGATCGAACAGCTTCTGGAATCTTTACCTAAAAATCCCTCGCATTATCAAACGGAATTCCTGCACATAACCCAATCCTTTAATTTAACTTGGCATAACATTTATATAATTCTAACCTCCCCCCTCACCCTTAATAAAAAAGAGTGCTCAGCTTAATTAAAACGGATATAAAAGCTAAGAATATTCAAAAGGCCTTTACGTTTTTCTCTTCATAAATCTTGTTTTCCTAAAAAAGGTTTGTTTGTTTCTCTCAGTTAAAATTACTTTTCTCCACTCTGTCTGCCACTCTTGGTGCATGCTTAAAAGACCCTAGAAAAACTTCTGGTGGCCTGGGACTCCCTTGGAAAACAGAAAAGGCACCACAAATCCCATTTTGGGAAAAATCTGTTTTCCTTGTGGAGTCCCTAGAATTAAAGGTGAATAAGTACCTCTCAAAATCCGTCTTTGTCTTCTAGCTATGCTTGTTTAATAAGCCCTGAAAATTGTTTTCCTAGCCCTGCAATTTTTTTTTTTTTTTTTTTTTTTTTTTTTGAGAAGGTCTCGCTGTCTCCCAGGCTAGAGTGCAGTGGCGTGATCTTGGCTCACTGCAACCTCCACCTCCCAGGTTCAAGCAATTCTCCTGCCTCAGCCTCCCTAGTAGCTGGGACTACCATGCCTGGCTTATTTTTTTATTTTTAGCAAAGATGGGTTTTCATCATGTTAGCCAGGAAGGTCTCCATCTCCTGACCTCATGATCCACCCGCCTCAGCCTTCCAAAGTGCTGGGATTATGGGCATGAGCCACCGCGCCCCGTGCCTAGCCCTGTTCTTAAAGGGCCTCACCTGGAAGTCAATAATCCAATTAGGGAATTAGCAAATGTAAATCTTTTAACTACTGGTTCTTCTGGTTGTCTGTGTGGCTACACATGTGTTATGTTTGCAATATCTATTAAAAAGAGCTCTAATTAATTAATTGGCCTAAGAAAAATAAGCACTTAAATAAAATATTTTTAAGGAAAATGTTAAGCAAAGTAATACTGTGTATATTGCCATTTTACTTTATTCTTCCGTTGAAGCAAAATTATGGGGTTTTATTGTGTGTGTGCTTTTGCTAGACGTCCCAGTTAGCTGTGCTAAGATACACTAGTACTATTTATAGTTTAAGTTTTAATTCTTAGGTATGTTCTCCAGCTCTAACATTGTTTTCCAAAGACACACTAAACTGTATTGCACAGTTCAAAATTTAATTACTTAAGGGATCAATCTGGGCATTGTTCTTGGTCTTAATTTAAGAGCAAACATAGGACATGTATATTATCACTATATTAATATTTATTTATTTATTTATTTATTTATTTATTTATTTAGAGATGGAGTCAAGTCTTGCTCTGTCGCCAGCCTGACGTGCAGTGGCACCATCTCAGCAACCTCTGCCTCCCAGGTTCAGGTGATTCTCCTGCTTCAGCCTCCCGAGTAGCTGAGACTACAGGCACGTACTACCAAGCCCAGCTAATTTTTGTATCTTCAGTAGAGAAGGGGTTTCACCATGTTGGCCAGGATGGTCTCAATCTCTTGACTTCATGATCCTCCTGCCTCGGCCTCCCAAAGCGCTGGGATTACAGGCATGAGCCACTGTGCCCAGCAACTATATTAATTTTTAAAAGTTTTTATTTAACATTTAAAATCATGACAACAGATATTCACATTTAATGTTTATGGAAACTTAACAATGTCTTTATTAATAATTTTATTATAAAATTTCATAAACCATGTTTTTCAAAATAAGTTTATATGAAATCCAGCTTCCCAGAAACACTAATAGTTAAGTATGTCAATGTACTAAATCATTCACCTGTACCCATGGGGAAGATTTTAGTGTTATTGCCCTCCACAGTGGAAAACAAAAAGAAAAAAGAAACATGAAAATCTTTCATTTTTAAAATTAGATTAGGAAATGTTACATAACTTGGCTCTTTAGTAGTGTATACACTAGCATTAGTTTATACACTACTTTTGCCCCTGGGGAATTCAAGTTGAAATGTCTCTCAGTTATATAGCTCTGGAATATACCTTCCATTCATAATTTCTGCTCAGATAATTGAATAGTTTGACATCTAGGTTACTTTCGTTTGTACTATAAAACAAAAGCAAACTACTCCAGTTTAATTTTTTATACTTAGAATATTGCACATTTTCTACATATGAGTACATTCAGATTAGTATCTATGTAGGTTCGACTCATGGATTCGAGTTATTATACCATATAACCCTATAAAATACATAGAAGTATTATTACTTTGCCTTTATAAGAACATCCAGGCCGGGCGCGGTGGCTCAAGCCTGTAATCCCAGGACTTTGGGAGGCCGAGATGGGCGGATCACGAGGTCAGGAGATCGAGACCATCCTGACCAACACGGTGAAACCCCGTCTCTACTAAGAAATACAAAAAATAGCCGGGCGAGGTGGCGGGCGCCTGTAGTCCCAGCTACTCGGGAGGCTGAGGCCGGAGAATGGCGTGAACCCGGGAGGCGGAGCTTGCAGTGAGCTGAGATCCGGCCAC
>NC_037683.1:102429224-102477500 GCF_003255815.1 Theropithecus gelada
TTTTGAGATAGAGTCTCGCTCTGTCACCAGGCTGGAGTGCAGTGGCGCGATTTCGGCTCACTGCAAGCTCCGCCTCCCGGGTTCGCACCATTCTCCTGCCTCAGCCTCCTAAGTAGCTGGGACTATAGGCACCTGCCACCACGCCCAGCTAAATTTTTGTATTTGTAGTAGAGACGGGGTTTCACCATGTTGGCCAGGATGGTCTCAATCTCCTGACCTTGTGATCCGCCCACCTCAGCCTCCCAAAGTGCTGAGATTACAGGCGTGAGCCACCGTGCCCCATCTATAGACCTGATTTTCTGGGTTAGAGTATAATTCTTATGCTGAAGCTCTAGCCTAAAAGAGCAAAATAAAGCTGTCGTCATTGTACAAAACATATTTATCACTTTAACAAGATCATAAGGGAACAAAAGTTAGGGTTTAAACCAAGTGATAATACTGTTTCAATCAGCATGTGCCTAAGATAAACCAGAATTGGCAGTTAATTTAGGCATCTAGAAAAATCTCATTTCCCACCAGTAAAAATACTCTGAGCGTCTAGTGCTCCTTAAGAAAATCTGGCAGCTGGGTGTGGTGGCTCACGCCTGTAATCCCAGCACTTTGGTAGGCCGAGGCGGGCAGATCACAAGCCTGGCCAACCTGGTGAAACCCCATCTCTACTAAAGATACAAAAAATTAGCCAGGTGTGGCGGGCGCCTGTAATCCCAGCTACTTGGGAGGCTGAGGCAGGAGAATCGCTTGAACTAAGAAGGCAGAGGTTGCAGTGAGCCAAGATCGGCCACTGCACTCCAGCCTGGGTGACAGGGCAAGACTCCATCTCAAAATAAATAAATAAATAAATAAATAAATAAAATAAAATAAAATATGGCATACTGAATAAATAATGTTCATGTGGGAGCCAGGAGCTGGGTAAGCCTTGCCTTTAAACTACTCTGTGACTATAAAAATAAAGAAAGCACTTTTGGAACTAATAACACTTCACTTGTCAGTATCATAAAGAGTATTGCCCAATGGCTGGTCGCGGTGACTCACGCCTGTAATCCCAGCACTTCAGGAGGACGAGGCAGGTGGATCATGAGGTCAGGAGTTCAAGACCAGCTTGGCTAAGACGGTGAAACCCCGTCTCTACTAAAAGTACAAAAATTAGCCAGGCATGGTGGCGGGCACCTGTAATTCCAGCTACTCAGGAGGCTGAGGCAGGGAATTGCTTGAACCCAGGAGGCAGAGGTTGCAGTGAGGCGAGATCGCCCACTGCACTCCAGCCTAGGCGACAGAGCGAGACTCCGTCTCAAAAAAAAAAAAGAGTATTGCCCAGCTGAACTTTGCTCCCACCAGTTCAGTAGTTACTTATTTCTACCTAAGCACTCACCTTCCGATTTTACCCAAGTATTTAGGATTGAGAAAAAATGTATTACATTTGAGAGCTACTTCCCCCAAATTATAAAATAAGTCAGTGCTTTCCGTTTCACATGACAAAAAAAAAAAAAAAATTTAAACAGGTTTTACTTTAAAGTTAAAAATTGCTAAAAGTTACCATTACAACATGTAATTAAAACTGCTGAACACGGATTTGCATGCAAGGTGTATAAAAACAGTAAAAAGTATTTTTAGTTAAAAATTATAAGAAGACATAAAAATGTACATTTTGCTTATGAATAAAAACAGTCATAAAATTAAATAAAAGTGAACAGTTTAATTTTAAAAACATTGTAAAAATTAATCCTGCAAAGAAAACTCCGTGTGTAAACCTATTAACTAAACTCAAAAGGGTATTTTATGGGTTTTTTCTGTAAATTGAACACTAAAATAAAGGCACACAAGATTTTCTTAAAATGGTCATCCACTATTTAGCAAAACTTGTCAAGGGTTATAAAGGGTATGTAAAAATCTCACTTCATAGTCAAATTGGTTAAAATTAAATAAAGTTATCTATAAAGCTTCATTACAATTAGGGTTAACATTAAAAGCAAACCAATGCAAGGGTAAAATTTAACTTTCTCTCTTAAACAGAATTTTCATGTAATAGAAAAGGCTAAAAAATGGGTTTTGCTTTTCCAGATTGTTAACTCATCATTTTGGCAAAACAAAACAAACAAACAAACAAAAAACAACTTATGGTAATCTAAAATTCTATTTCATAATATCAAGGGTTTTAAATTTTAAACATATTTAACAGCTTTCCCAAAATCAAACTTTAGTCTCAAGGTTGTCTTTCCCAACCCCTAGCTTTTGGGTGCTGTGCAGGACCCCTGAACCATCCGAAAAAGAGGTAAACAGGATTATTTAGCAACATAAGATTGCCAAAATAATGTCTGATAGGTTGTATTTTAGGGAATAATACTAACATATGTTCCAAAACTGTATACGGTGTCTAAGGTTCTCCTGTCTAAATATGTACTATTAATCACAATTAAAGTTGTTTTGTTGGGTTATTGTAAATCATAAAAATGACCACATTTCCCTGTCAATTGCATTTCTAACTGTATCCAAACTGGACATCTTGTTATATATAGATAGCTGTTATTTTGTTTTAATTCTCTTCAAAACATGGTTTATATTGAAGCTGGGGAATTTTAACAAGTGCTCTCGAATGCAGGTTATTCACAACAACAACAACAACAACACGCATAGAACTCATGAAAAGCTAAAATTTTTATAAACATCAAGCAAAACAAAGGTTAATAAAATGGACTAAACTAATAGAAAACAAAAACAAATTTTTATCTTTTGCTTAGAACACTGCTAATCGTTATCTTATTTTTCAGAGTCAAGAAAACTTGTCTTAAGCTAGCTGCCGCCTTTAACAACCAAGTATACTCCTGTAAATAGAATGTGAAGCGCGTTTGTTTCTCTCTGCCTAGTTCCTCTAGAATTTGAAAACTAGTTATAAGTATTCTTAAATTACAACAATATAGCTGTTTGTATCAGTGCATTTTCTTTTGTAACAGAACACAATTGGAAAACCTGGTTATTTTACCAAGGCTTTGACTGGACTGGTGCACTTTCCTTTAAGGAATCAAACTTGACTTACGAAGCCAAGAAATCCCTTGGAAACTGGCCTCATATTTTGTGTACACAGTCACTGTACAGGGTTTGTGATCTGTGGTAAGTAAAGAATGTCACTTTCTGACAGGCCAGGAACCCCAAGTTATCTTAAAACCTCAAGAGGAGAGGAATTCACCCAACTTACAGGTATTTAATGGTGCAAATCCATGGCTGGGCTTGGCTTTAACAAGTCTTATCTCAAATTCCTGTTATAAAACAAAGTTCCATCAAAACCGATTTAAAAGGCCTATGTAGCAAATAATTATTCTTGATGCACTGTATACAAATAATAAAGCCAAGTATAATAAAGCAAACCAGTCCTACCATGATTTGTCTTTTAATAAAAATGGGAAACTGAAGAGTGAAAATTATGTTTAGAAAACTATAGCACACTTGTTAAATTCTAGTCTTGCCTAATGTTTTTCGATTTTTATTATTCTCTAGAGTTTAAATTATATCTGTTACAGAAATCAACTCTTGGATACATTGCACTTAAGTCAAAGCCTAAAGAGCTGAGAGAGCAACCTCTAACACCCCTGGAAAACGTCCTATCAATGTAAAAAAATGAAATCTTAAGCCAAAAATCATAAAACATAAGTAACTAAGTGAAAATTACTCATCTTACTCAGTCTCATCCTTACCTCACTAAATACTTCTTGTCATTTCTACCTCTCCTTTTAAGCCAAATATTAAAACTTTTTTAACGGAAATTATACTACTATGCCACCCTTGCAGGAATTGCTTTACTCCCTCTACTATTTGCAGTAGGACTATATACTGTAGCACCCTCAGGGTGGAATACCAGACAGAGAATCTCAATTACTGTAGCATTTTGCTTAATTATTATCCTCATAGCAGGAATAACAGTTACTAATGGAAAATAACACATGGGTCTTTCCAAACATGCACCTCTGCCTGTCATTAGGAAAGAAATGTTACTTCTGTCTCAACCAATTGGGCCTAGTAAAAAAAAACTCTGCTGAAAAGCCTAGGACTGTTTTTACCCTGCCTAATTAACTTTTTTCAAAAAATTTTAACCGACAGAATCACGGCCATTTTGCAGACAACTACCCAAAAACATCTACAGACGGTGTTGCTCCTGCAGTCAATCCAAGACCAAAAAACTCTCTCCCGACACCATCAGCAGGAAGTAGCCAGAAAGAACACATCACCCCTTGTCCTTTTATAACTATAGGGTCTGGAATGACAGAGCAGGAGCACCGTCATATGGGATAAAGACCGCCCCTTTAAGTTCCAACTCCCTTTCTAGCCTCATGCATTTCAAGGAAATCACTTCTCTTCTAACTACAAGCAGCCAGAAAGAACAGACAGTAAAACACAGATAAGACAGCTTGTGCACAGAGGGAGGTGAGGAGAAAGTCTCTTGGGTAACTGCCAAACTTCACCCTCATACAATGGGCACCAGTAAAACAGTGGGCCTTAATAAGCACATTCCTTTCCCTTCAGGTACAATAAGATAGGGAAACTAAAAGTAGACACTGGGGGGGATATGCCTGCAGCTGCAGAAATACGTATGGGAACAGACACACAACTCTCCCTCCCAGATAAGCACAACGAAGAGACACAGAAACAGTCCAAGCCTCTGATAAACTCTCCCACCCTGAATCCTTAAAAATTCATAGTCTGTAAGAGAGTGTGGCTTCTGACCTAACTTGGTCAAAAGTCTCTCCCAGGTTTGAAGTAAACCTATTGAGTGTCAAGCCACCCTTCGTGTTTCTCTCCTCTTTCTCTAATTCTTACAGTAGGCACATGTTTAGCAGCTGGTGCTACTGATGGTCAAGCAACTTGGTTGTCTTCTATGTGTCTTGCTGATGATCACATTCACAGGCAGCCTTTCAAGACAGGGAAGGTAGGAATTGACATGCCTCTTAAGGACTAGCCTCAGAAGTGGTATAACATCACTTCAGCCACATTCCACTGGCCAAAGCAAGTCAAGACCAGACCAAGAGTGAAGAAATAGACCTCCCCTATCTATGGAAAGAGTAGTCAAGTTGCTTTGCAAAGGAGCATGCATATTAGGATAGGAAGTATTTGCTACAATAATTTCAGTTTACCCCAAGGAGGCATGCAGTACTTGAAGCATCTAATTTTGCTATTGCAGATGGTAACAGAAGCAAAGCTACTGTAGCCAATGGTTCTGGTAATGGACTCCTAATCTCTTTCAACTTCCTAAATTTATCAGCAGCTGCAAAGATATCAGCAGACTGCAAAGCCTTAGCATGCACCAAGTTCCCTCTTAGCCTCTCTCTATTAGCCACATTCGTTTCTGAATTGGTAACAATAAACATTCTTTACATCTATGCTTTTTTAGACAACAGTAAAACTTTGCTTTATTTTTAATATATCTTGCATTGTTGTAGTGAATTTATTTTTATTCTTTTATCCAATACATTCTCAACAGTAATCCATTTTCTTCTTGGAGCCAGTGAGGCTTTTGAGATTGCCATTGTCAATCTATTCGTGCCGCCTTGTAGGTGATGTGCAATTTCTCCCTGGAAGCTTTTAGAATTTTCCTTTGTCTTTGATCTTCTTAAATTGCACAATAATCTTTCTGTGGTTATATATTTTTTTATCTATACTGTTCAGCACTCTATAAGCCCTTTCAATCTAAATATTTTATCTTTCTTTAAAACTAGGGAATTCACAGCCATTATTTGTACAAGTATTTCCTCCCTTCTGTTTATTTTTTCTCTCCTTTTGGGACTCTTCTTTAATGACAGTTGTCACCTCTACTTCTAGCCTCCATGTCTTTTTACTTTATATTTTCCATCTCTTTATTCCTTCCTAATGCTTTCTGGGGCTGGAATTCAACATAATCTTCTAGTTCAATAATTAGCTCTTCATTTGTATCCACTGTGCAGTTTACTTATTAAATTTTTTATTTCAACTATTTAGTTTTCAATAACATTTCCATGTGACTTTTCCTTAAGACTGCAGTTACTAAAATCTTTTCAGCTCTTTTATATTTACAACTTATATTCATAGTTGTAAAATAACTTTTAACTAACTACAAAACTAAAAGGCTTTAAAGCATTTGATGAAATACAGTATTTATTTATGATAAAAAATCAGCAAGCTAGGAACAAAAGAATTCTTAAAATGAGAAAGGGCATCTACAATTACAAAGCTGCAGTGACCATCACACTGAGATATTGTTTCTATTAGTCACATGTAGTTCATAGGTACAGAGGTCAAACATCCAAAATAGGTATGACCAGGCTAAAATTATGTCAGTAGGACTGAGTTCCCTCTGGAGACTCTAGGGAAGAAATCTATTTCTTTCTTTTTTCCAGCTTCAAAAAGCCACCTGCTGCACTTGCCTCGTGGTCACATTACTCTGACTTCTGTTTTCATCCCAGCTCCTTCACATACCCTCCTGTCTCCCTCCTCTAAGGTCCCTTGTGCTAATATTTGACCACTCTGATAATCCAGGATAATCTCCCTATCTTAAAATCCTTAATTTCATCACATTTGTAAAGTCTCTTTTGCTGTGTAAGGTAACATTTACAGATATCAAAGATTAGGACATGAATATTGCTGTGGTTTGAATATGTCCCCCAAATTTCACATGTTGGAAACATAATCCCCAAATTCATATGTTTATGGTATTTGGAGGTGGGGCCTTTGGGAGGTAATTAAGATTAAAGTCAGCAGGGTGGGGTTCCCATGATGGCACTGTGGCTTTATAAGAAGAGGAAGAGACACCTGAGCGGGCCAGCCCTTGTCCTCCCTCCATGGGATGCCCTCCACCATGTTATGATGTGGTAGAAGGCCTTCACCAGATGTGGCCCCTCTACCTTTCACTTCCCAGCCTCCAAAATGGTAAGAAATAAACTTCTTTTCTTTGTAAATTACCCAGGCTGTGGTAGTCCTTTATACCAACAAAAAATTGACTAAGACAGACATCTTTGAGGGCCGTTTTCCTGTCTATCACATTCATCTTCCTACATTCACTTCCCACAACTTTCCTTTCCATGACTTTTACACTCTAAGCCAAACCTGTTCTGCATTTTCTGTGTGTACCACACTTCCTCACGCCTTCACAACTGCCAATCCTTCTACTGGAAAAGTGCTTGGCCCTCCTGGTTTTCTACCTGTGGAACTCTAAGAGACAGAACAGAATAGTGGGTAAGAGGCCTAACTCTGGAGTCAGACTGCTTGGGCTCAAATATGAGTCTGTCACTTACTAGAGATTTTTGGTAAATTGTTTGGTTTTGTTTTAACCTAGATCTAAATGCCAGATTGTAACAAACACAAGAAACAAAAAAACCAGGGAAACTGCACCACAAGGAAACAATTACACAGATCCAGAATGTGTAATGTTCCACAGGCAAAAATGACCTGGTTTGATGAACTGATGCTAAAAAAGGTGGCAGGGGTGTGTGCGGGGAAGGTGTCTATGTAGGTAGAGGTCGGGGGGTTGTTTAAAGAACACTAAAAGGGACAATAACAAACTGTGGCTGGGTGCGGTGGCTCACGCCTGTAATGCCAGCACTTTGGGATGCTGAGGCGCCCAGATCATCTGAGGTTGGGAGTTCGAGACCAGCCTGACCAATATGGAGAAATCCCGCCTCTCCTAAAAATACAAAATTAGCTGGATGTGGTGGTGGGCACCTGTAATCCCAGCTACTCGGGAGGCTGAGGCAAGAGAATTGCTTGAACCCAGGAGGCGGAGGCTGCGGTGAGCAGAGATTGTGCCATTGCACTCTAGCCCGGGCAACAAGAGTGAAACCCCATCTCAAAAAAAAAAAAGAGAGAGACAATAACAAAATGAAAGATGTAGGCCCAAGTTTGAAAGCAGAGTTAAACATACTAACTGTAAAAAGCTTTGGTGGGGCAGTCAGGGGAATGTGATTCTAAAACAGCTATCAAAGAGTATTAAGGACCTCTAAGTGTAATAATGACGTGGTTAAGTATTTTTTAAAAAATTTTCCTGAGATGCACACCATAAACACAGAGATACACTGAAAAATTTTATTCAGGAGTGAACTGACATATCTGAGATCTCTTCAGTAACATTCTAGGAAAAAAAAAGTTACAAGGGAACAGATGAAACATGATTGGCAAATGGAAATTGCTGAAGCTAAATGACTAGAACAAGTCGAGTATCCCTTACCCAAAGCACTTGGGAACAGAAGTGTTTCAGGGTTTTTTGGAATTTGGAATATTAGCATTTTATTTACCAGTTCAGTATCTCTAATTGGAAAATCTGAAATCTGAAGTGCTCCAATGAGCATATCCTTTGAGCTCGTGTCAGTGTTGTTCAACGTTTTGGACTTTTGGAGCATTTCGGATTTTCAGATTAAGGATGCACAACCTGTACGTGGGAGCTGATTCTATTACACCATGTGTTTGAAATTTTCACAATGCAGATGGTCCTTGACTTACAATTGTCCAACTTACAATTTTTTTTGACTTGTCAGGATGTAATCCCATTGTAAATTAAGGAATATCTGTACATTCACTTAAAAATATATCTCCTAGGAAGTTTTTTTCCCCCCAGGTTCTGCCAGAAAGTAATTTCCTTGTCCATTTTCCTTAACAGTTCATTCACATTTTTGCCATCATAGTAATTATTATATCTAATTACGTTTATGTTATTATACTGTGCCTAAAATTTACTTCCTATTGTGTGCTTACGTGCAAGGGACTCTGCTATGTGCTGGGCACTGCATGGTGAACAAAACAGACATGGACTCTACACTAGCTTCACAGAGAGTTTTGCTTTGTTTTGTTTTGAGACGGAGTCTTGCTTTGTCGCCCAGGCTGGAGTGCAGGGGCTCAATCTTAGCTCACTAACAGCGAGTATTTTATAGTGCAGATAGGGAGACAAACACCTCCTAAGCAAACATACAATTGCAACAGCGGGAGAGAAGCCAAATGGAGTCGGTGGCAAGGGCATAATGGGGAAATTGAGGAACTTTCTCTAGAGAAGGTAATTAAGGAAGGCCTTTCAGAAAATGAAATCCTTAATCTGAGACGTGAAGGATTCCATCACATGTGAACGAATGTTTGTGTCTGCTCCTACTCACCAAATCATGCGTGGAAAATCCAGGCCAGGTGCTGTGGCTCACTCCTGTAATTCTGTTACAGGAAAGGGGTCCGATCCAGATCCCAAGAGAGAATTCTTGGATCTGGTGCAAGAAAGAATTCAGGGTGAGTCTGCAGTGCAAACTGAAAGTAAGTTTATTAAGAAAGTAAAGGAATAAAATGATGGCTACTCCATAGACAGAACAGCTGAGGGCTGCTGGTTGCCCATTTGTATGGTTATTTTTTGATGATAAGCTAAACAAGTGGTGGATTATTCATGCCTCCCCTTTTTAGACCATATAGGGTAACATCCTGACGTTGCCATGGCATTTGGAAACTGTCATGGCACTGGTGGGAGCATAGCAGTGAGGAGGACCAGAGGTCACTCTCTTCGCCATTTTGGTTTTGGTGCGTTTTGGTTGGCTCCTTTACTGCAACCTGTTTTATCAGCAACGTCTTTATGACCTATATTTTCTGCTGACCTCCCGTTTTATCATGTGCCTTAACTGTCTGAGAATGCAGCCCAGTAAGTTTTAGCCTCATCTTACCCAGTTCCTGTTTAAGATGGAGTTGCTCTGGTTCACTAGCCTCTGACAATCCCAGCACTTTGGGAGGCCAAGGTGATTAGGTAACTTGAGGTTAGGAGTTCGAGACCAGCCTAGCCAAAATAGTGAAAACTCGTTTCTACTAAAAATACAAAAACTAGCTGGGCATGGTGGCGGTAGCCTGTAATCCCAGCTGCTCTGGAGCCTGAGGCAGAGTGGCTTGAAACTGGGAGGGGGAGGTTGCAGTGAGCCCAGATCAAACCACTGCACTCCAGCTTGAGCAAGAGTGAGACTGTCTCCAGTAAAAAAAAAAAAAAAAAAAAAGTAAATTCCAAACACCCTCTTCCTCCAAGTCACTGTATTAGTAAATTAGCAGGTGGGGCCTTTGGGAGGTAATCCAGATTAGATGGTCATGAGGATGGGGCCCTCACCATGGAGAGTATAAATGTCCTTAGAGGGCCTGTCTCCTCACTTATTCAGAAACCTGGAGAAGTCCATGGTCTGCAGCGTGGAAGAGTGCCCGGACCTCTCACTTCCAGCCTCTAGTCTGGAGACTCTGTCTAAGTCACCCCGTCTGTGTCACTTAGTCACAGCCACCCTGAGCCCACTAGCCTGTATTGCGCTGGAGCATTTCGCATAAAAAGAAATTAATATAAAAATGACACGTGCTCATTGTGGAAAACGTGAAAAAATACCAAAAAGATCACTTTTAATTCTAATGCATAAAAATAACCACCACTTACATCTGTTTCTCCCAGTAACTTTTTTATATGAACGAGTGTTTTTAAACTAGGGTCAGTATTAAAAGACCAGAAGTAGTTTAACATCATCTTAAATCCCCTTATCCAGGAATTAACATTTGTATTCTCGGCCGCTGCAGAATGTTACTTTAATCCCTCAAACTTTCCGTGGCTTGGGTCTGCCCTGGTTTTGAACACTAGGTTAGGCTACAAAAAGCATCCTGGGTCTCTGGCCCATTTCTTTTTAGAGACGGGGTCTAGCTCTGTTGCTCAGGCCTGTCTGGAACTCCTGGGCTTAAGCGAAACTCCACCTGGGCCTCCCGAGTGACTGCGCCGCCACCAAGCCGGCTCCCGCCCTCTCTCTATGCGTGGCTCCGCGGGCTCCATTCTCCACACACTTGTCTGGGGGGCGCCAGGAGCCCCTCACCGGCCAGGCCGCAAACTCAGTAAGTGCACAAGGCTGCGGACGGGTCGGCTGCGCAAAGCAGCCCCGGACACAGCCACCACGCGGCCGCCTGGCGTTCCTCTCACCCAGCCGACCGCGCAGCCGCCCTCCCTCTCACACCAAGGAGCCTTTCTGCCTTTTACTATTTTTCAAAGCGGACCTAGGCTCCTGGCTCGAGCCTGAGGGGATACAAGGCGTCACGAGGGGCGCCATCACAGCGCCAGGTCGACAGCTTCCGCTGAAAGCCCTGTGCCGCTCAAAGCCCCGTGGCCCACGCTTCCGGCCTCGACCGACTAGGTCATCAACAAACCCCGGGATACCTCGCTCCACCCTCAGGTCCTCCGCCCCAACGGTTCCGTGTCCTGGAACTTTCCACGTTCCTGCGCACGCGCTCTGCGACGCTTAACGTCCAGACTCCGCCCTCCTTTTGCCACGCCCCTGCCCGTCAAGGGCGCTCCCACCCCCGTGCCGTACCTATTCTCCACTTCTTCCCGTGGGCAACCTCGCAACAGATCTCTGATTGGCTGACCCGGGAAGCCGACTTCGTGAGGCGGTGGCGACGATAGGCTGGCAGCCGGCCGACTTCCGCAGAAGGCGATTGGTCGGTACTGCTGTCCAATCGGCGGCGGGCTGTCGGATTCAAATCGGGATCGTTGGGACTGCGGTCGTTAGTCTCTGGCGAGTCGTTGCCTTGGCGGGACGTAGACGTGTCTACTGCTGCTCCCGCTTTTCGCGCTCTCTCGTTTCATTTTCGGCAGTACGCCAGCAGGATGGCCCACAAGCAGATCTACTACTCGGACAAGTACTTCGACGAACACTACGAATACCGGTGGGCGGCTTTCTCAGACCCCGAGTCGGCTCTCTCAGCTGGGGCCCCCGCGGGCGGGGCGACCAAGGCGTAACAGGGTCGGGGGGGGTGGGGGGCCGGGGTCTGGGGGGCGGAGCCCGAGGGGGAGGGCCGGAGTTTGGGGTCGCGGCCACCTGGTGCCCCGCGTAGTCGGTCATAGTTGGGTGCCTGGCGCGCCCGGCCGATTGGGCCTTTGTTCGGTGTGCGCGGAGGGTGAGGGAAGAGCGGCCACGGGGCCGCATTTAGTGCCCGGGTAGGAACCGGCGCAACTTGGGGGTCCCGGGGTCCTCGGCGACGCGGAGTGACTCTCCGGTCACTTTTTTCTCGGCCGTGGCACAAGTAATTAGGCCGTTCAGTAACTGGTCTCAGTTCCAGTTGTTTGAACCAGTCCAGGAAAACCCGCCTGGTGCCGTCCTTTTCCGTTCGCAACCGTGCCCCACACTTTCCCTGTTTTTGACGGGGTGATGCAACTTTTACTAGTTTGTGGTTTAGAGTGGTAATTTTCATCTGTTAACATAGAGGAACACACTTGTCTTCTTGTTGTTGAAGTGAGTGGTATAAGTTTTGGGGGCGACTCCCCGAAAATGAGCTTGATGGGAATTCGAAAATGTTTACTGGGGATGGTGATTTGGGCCATTATATATTAGCCGCAGTCATACAATTGAGGGCATTATTAAAGGAGTTTCATTTTAAGGCCGATTAAGAACTTGAGTGGACTTTCGGCCTTATTTTCTGCTAGTCTACACTGGCCAAATTTTGGGCTTCGAGGAACTTTTGCGTTTGAGTCCTGAAGCGATGTACCAGAACGTAGTGACTAATCGGTCAGTAAAATCAGACAGATTTTAAATGACCCTATCCCCCAATTAAACTAGACTGGGGGAAAGCGGGTAGGGACATTTAAAATTTGTTGTCCTTCTTGTGTGCGGGACACTTCATTTAGGGCGTGGCTTCAGAGACCAGTTAACCCCTTTTTCTTACTAGGTAGTGACTAGAACGCTGCGTTCTGGGATACTACCAAGATTTCGGGGAGATAAAGCCCAGGCCATCGTTGGCCAAATTGTGACCTTGTTTTCTGTCTGCTGCCGTTGTAGGTTAGATTTCTACGAATGCTATTTAAGGAAGAAAGAACAAAACAGTGGGTGGTTTCTCTTTTTCTCTCCCTCGCAGCAGCATGGAGTCTGTTTTCACATGAGGAATACTGAAGATTTCTATGGGTAGTAATAATTGCACCCTTTTGTATTCCTAGCTAGAAAAATACCATGTTTTTCTGGCTGTAGGTAAATTTCAAGTAGATTGTCTTAACTTTATAGTAATAACTATACAGTTCTAATCGTGTAATATGCTGGCACAGTGTTCAATTATGTGATGCTAATCAAGAGCCATATTGAGGATATCCGATAATGAACACAATGTAATAACCTTACTAAAACCTGGAGAATTATTCTGAAACACATCTGGTGCCAAGTGTTTAGGATAAGGATTTAAGGGTTGGTACAAGTTTCTTTTGGGGCATAATACTGAAAGTAAGTGAAGCTATTTCTCAGACTTCTTTCTGATGGCAGTAGGTCCATTTTTTAGTTTTAACATACTCAAATGATTTGTGTGTGGTAATGAAGAAGGTTTACATATCTGAAGTGATTTATTTTAACCCAGTAAAAATTAGAGCTGGTATTAATTGGCCAAGGCACTAACCTTTATGAAACAGGATAGTAATTTCCCCAGATAATTTTAAAGGGGAAACTAGTGATCATATACCGCTAAGGCATGAGTCTAGGGTGGTTTGTATTAATATGTAATGGTACAGCATGCAATGTAAACTTAAAAGGCTAGTATTTATTTTTCCCAGTGTGCAGTTATCTATATCTATCTTAGATTTTTCTTAATTGCAAACTTAATTTCCTAGTCCTTTTACGTGAAGGTCTTAATGTTTCTAAGGGCATAACAGTGGGTGCCCCCACTCCCACATCATGGAAGTCTGTTTTCGCAGGAGAAAAACTGGTAATATCTCTGGGCAGGTTTACAAATTAGTAATACTTGCACTATTTTGCTCTTCAACTGAAATAAACGTTAGATTTTGGAAAAATTTTCCTTACGTGTAGTTTGAAAACTGTGTGGCAAAATATAGGTAGACTCTTCATATGGGCTTGATATTTTAAACAGTTTTTAAACAGTTTTCCTTTATAAAGAAACCCTGATGGAGGAGAGCCTGTTTCCGCGTTTATGGAGAAGGGTGGTAACTTCTATCTAAATAACTTGTTGGTAGATTTATGTACTCTGTAAATTTGAAAGACAAAAGGTACAAAAGCACTACATTTCTCTTTGAGAATAATCAACAATATAGAAGATAGAAATAAGATAACAGATTATTTGTAGAGCCTTAAAAGTTAGATGTTAAAGCAGCATTTAAAGAATGTGGGTGATAACTGGTAAGAATTACAAAGAATCACCAATTACGAAGAATTGGTGAAAACTGCAAATTATGGTAGTAAGGTATGACTTCGTGGCCTTAAGGCAATCTAGCAACATAAAAGAATTTTTCTGAGGCTCACTTTGCCCTGCAAGTGAATTGGTACTTAACCAACCACAGACTAAAATTTAAGTTGATGACAGCTGGGTGCTTATAATGGGTTAGGGGTTCAGTTTACTGCGACTCAGAAAGTGACGAGATTGCACCTCATTCATCCCCATCCAACTGACTCACAGACATATCTTATACTGGTTAAAAATTTGGGTTGGTGGTTATGGATGGTTCAGTATAAAACTGTTGCTACTACTGGAGATGGTAAATATGGGGCTGAGAATTGTGACTTCTATAAAATCCTTTTTATGGTAATTGAGTAAAAGTTCTTACTCAATTTGGGGAAGGAGATTTGTCTGGCAAATCTTTGACAGAATGCTTAGGGATACTCTTAATGATATAGATTTGTTTTTGAGAACTCGTACAGTTGTACATATTGATGGTTTAACTTTGAAGGTTATTCCATGCTTGCCTAAGAAACTGAACAATGTAAGTTTTGGATATAGGTCAGTAAGTTAACTGGAAAACTGTGAGGTTGCACACAATGTGTATGTGCAGTTAGTGGTTTTCTGTTTTTAATTATGAACACAGTACTTGAAGTATAAAGCAACTTCTGGAGCATACAAGGACTGGTAGTTACTACAAAGCTAGTGTTGGGAAGAGGAAACCCA
The DNA here is from genome assembly GCF_003255815.1 of Theropithecus gelada. Classification (NCBI taxonomy): domain Eukaryota; kingdom Metazoa; phylum Chordata; class Mammalia; order Primates; family Cercopithecidae; genus Theropithecus; species Theropithecus gelada. Next base: position 102,444,087 of record NC_037683.1, read on the forward strand.
AATTAACTGTAACTTACATTTTTCCTTACATAAAAGTCTAATAATCTGGGACACGGATAACAGCTCTACAGTCAGGGAGTAGGCTGGGTCCTTACCTCTTGTTGCTTTACCGTTCTCAATTTACTGTTGCTTCTGTGGTCCTAGCCTCCTGCTCTGGCTCCCTGATCGTATTAATGTACATTCAACAAGAAGGAGACAAAGAAGAGTTCAACATGTTCTTTCCCTTTGAGAAAACTTTTCATAATAAGTTACACATTTTCTTATATCTTGTTGGCTTATGATTTGGAGGCTGGTTAACCATATGCTCAACTTATATTTTGGGGTTCTATTCCTGAAGAAGATTCAGGCAACTGGTAAGCATTCTCTGGTAAGAGAAAAAGATTAATCCTAAGGAAAATGCCTTCTGCTTTTGGATTGTGCACTCTTAGCTCCCTAATTTGAACATAGGCCATCACATCAGAATTAAAGGTAGTAGAGTGTAATTCTCAGTATTAAAGCAACAGAGTTGCTAAAGGGACATGTATAAAGCGACAGTTGTAGAAAAGGCACTGGACTAATACTTGGCTGTATCTTTTAACAGGCATGTTATGTTACCCAGAGAACTTTCCAAACAAGTACCTAAAACTCATCTGATGTCTGAAGAGGAGTGGAGGAGACTTGGTGTCCAACAGAGTCTAGGCTGGGTTCATTACATGATTCATGAGCCAGGTAAGCTTTGCTATATTATAGTAGAGCAGTAATTGTTGAAATATTGGTGGTTATGGTTGTCAAAATTTTAAAAATATCATTGACATCAACTGATATCTCAAAGTAACTCTTCTGATAAGTTAGTTTTTTTAAATGACTTATTTCTTGACTCTGGAGAGAGATCCAATTTTATGGTAAAATAAAATACCACAGGAGTGAAAGTAACACATTATTCTACTTGGAAAATAATGTAAGAACTAAAAAAAGATATTTTAAAATCTGTATCGTTAACAGTATCCCAAAGCATTTTACCATAAATATATCCTAAGACAAGTGTTCTTTTTTGTGTGTGAAAATTGATTTAATTTAAAGTGATTCACTCTTCAGCCCTCTTAAAGGATAGCTACCACATGAAGTTTAAATGAGGTAATAGCATATGAACTCAAATGTGTTTATGGGTATCTTATGCTATTATGTGGTATTAACAAAAAGTTGTTCAGGTATTAAATAGTAAACTCAAACTTTGTGAGTTTTCTAAACTAAAACAATGTGGGTTAAATTCTATTTTTGGGTTATCAGTAAATCTAACTTACAGCATTTATGTTTTGAACAAAATTTGAAGACATACTATAGAAGCTGAAGTAGGTGGAACTAAAACTATCGTGCTTTCTCCTCTGCTGTTAAAGAAAAACATTGCATTGAAAACTCTGAAAGAACTCATCGCTTTCTTGGGATTGAGATACGTAATCCTATTAGAATTCAGTCCAGATAATACAAAAGCAACTGAATAACTTAAGTGCAGATTTCTGTGCCCCACCTATTGAAGCAGAATCTGTGGGGATGAGCATTAGTATGAGATCCTGTAGATGATTTGAAAGAGGTGTTTTTCCCTATAAAGAGGTAATCTTTTTACTTTTAATCTATTTACTGTAGACAGTAACTTTGAAGTAAAATTCATTTTAGATACCTCAAACCAGTTAATAGTGGACTCGGTTTATTTTATTCTGGCTTAGTTGAGAATGCTTTTGAATTTCTGATGAGTATATGAAAACCATATTAAAATAATTCAAAACATTTTCTTTCTACAGAACCACATATTCTTCTCTTTAGACGACCTCTTCCAAAAGATCAACAAAAATGAAGTTTATCTGGGGATCAATACATCTTTTCCAAATTTAATGTATATGTGTATATAAGGTAGTATTCAGTGAATACTTGAGAAATGTACAAATCTTTCATCCATACCTGTGCATGAGCTGTATTCTTCACAGCAACAGAGCTCAGTTAAATGCAACTGCAAGTAGGTTACTGTAAGATGTTTAAGATAAAAGTTCTTCCAGTTTTTCTCTTAAGTGCCTGTTTGACTTTACCTGTTACTTTTGTTCAATAAAGTTTGTATGTTGCATTTATCACTTTCAAGTTTTTGAGGTATATTTTCTTACAGTTAATTTGTGACTATTGAAATTGATTTCAGTGTTACAGTTTTAGCTCTGAGGAAGTTAACTTACCTTAAAGATCATGTTAAATGAGTTTAAAACAGTGTGGTATGATCTGGATACCATTTAATTCACTTAATTTAGAAATTAAGAACCAGGGATATGTTTAAAGCCAAAGTAGATTTTACCTCTTGAATTCCTAGAGAATTGGCTAGGACAGGAAAGCCCAAATTAATACTATCTGGGCTACTTCACTGTCACTGGCCACTAGTGGTCTTGGGAGAAACCTCTTAACTTTTTTATCCTCGTCTGCATTTCCAAGGTAGGGATAATGTTTCCTATAAAGTAACACATTTTTAAAGGTTCAAAAACACTGTAAAACACCTTTGCCTTTTTAGCTTCTAGGAAAGTGTTTTCGGAGTTAGATGCAGACATAGGCTGTTTAATTAATTGCTATGCTATAGAAACAAATCAGCAGCCAGCATACATCAGGTCCCTTGGTTAAGAAAGGGTGTCTTTACACATGAGCGCAATGAATTTTGAAGGTTGTGATTAGCAGCAACCTAGAATCTACTTCCCCAACCTCACTGCCACCACCACAGGATGTGTCACAGGTAACAACAGAAATGACAAAATTAAACTTCATTACACTTTTGGGTAGACCCAATAGTGCTGAAAGAAAGGTGACAGCTACCCCTCAACTTCCAGCATAAATTCCTGCTGGACCAGACCCTAAGGTTCACTTCTGCTAGAGGCTGTGTAGTGAACTGAGACCTGGACAGAAATCTGAAAAAACTGGAACTGCACCTGTCTCACTTGCTTGAAATACTTGGTATTCAATGGTAGAATTAATAAGTCTGTGCAAGGGACAGAGGAAACCTACAATTTGCCTCAATCCCCATTATTTTGGCCTATTTTGCTGACATTTTCTGTCCCTTAAACCCACTTGCACTTTCCTCCAAGCCTTTGAGTGAGGGAAGTTCCTCCTCCATCTATTGAAATCCACTGCATTCTTCCCTGTACTTTCGGTCAACCTCCTATCCCTGCTGCACCTTATACATTTCTCACAGTATTTAACGAATTTGCTCTGTGTAGAACTGTTTTTTTCCTTGTGAAAATTATGCTATTCTATCTCTTGACCATGTCTTAGCACTTTTTTTAATTTTCGAAAGAAACCGAGCGGCGATTTAAATTATTTTCTGTGGCTACTTACAAACAACGTTTCTGGAAATTTAGGATACCAATAGAGTCTTGTAGGCTTTCCAGGTTTGCAGGACCTACAGGGTATGCAATTCCTGTAAGTCACCAATCTTGAGGAAATTTTAGGGAAATGCAGTGGCGGGGGTGGGAGTAATGTCGGCCTCCTCAGTTTCCTTATTAGTAAATCTTCCTCCTCTTCAGGTGACTGCTCAAAGGTCACCTCAGCGAGAGGCCTTTCCGGACTAGCCCATCCCATCGTAACGCTAGACTCTTGAGGCCCAGGGGACAAGAGTAAATCACGGCCTCTCAGTTTCTAGTCGCTGCTGCCTTGGTGGAGACTATCTCGAATATCCCAGCAATAAAAGGCAGATCTGAGATTCCCGTAAGCTACTATGGGTCCCCAGCCCAGAGGACTCCGGGATCCGCATTTCCCGCAAGCTCCCCACAGCCCTCCACGTGCAGCCCGCGCAGGTCCAGTGCCGCGGCCGCCGCGTACTTCCGGCCGGAAGGAAGAGGAGGCTCTGTCGCTTTTCTGTGACGCACTTCCTGGCGTCGCCTGCGAGGGCGGAAACGCTTTGTCTGTCAGGCCAGCCGACAGCCGGCTGCTGGTCTCCCTAACGCGGCCTCCTCCGCGCCTCGCGCCATGGCGTCGGAGGGGCCGCGGGAGCCCGAAAGCGAGGTAAGGGCCGCCCAGGCCGACGGGGACTCTCTCGGCAGCCTCAGCCTGTCGGCCTGCTTCGCACTGGGGCCTCGGTCGGGCGGTGACTGGGCTGGTCCAACGGGCGTGGGTCGGATGCTGGTGACGGCACGGGAGCGCCCTACCGGGTGGCCACGATCTTCGCGCCCCGCCCAGGGTCCGCCTTGGGGTGGCGGTCAGCGGCCGCAGACCCCGCCCACAGTTAGCGCCGCGTCTACGGTGCGTTGTCACCAAGCGCAGTGACTGCGGCCCAGCGCCGCGCTCCCCGCAGTCGGGTCGGGGGGACTCTGGCGAGCTTCCCGCGCTCTTGGGAACGGATAGATTGTTTTAAAGGACCCTGCGTTTTTCTGAACGTCGTTCTCCGGTCTACGTACTCAGCAATGCCACTAGAAGGCGCCCTGGCGATCGCATGCATTATTTTCAGACCCATAAAATTCTCGGTGAAAGTCAATGTCTTACGAAGTAACTAAAAACTAAAGAAAGAAATCTATTGAATTCAAATTTCAAAGGCTCGTGGTGATATTTTCTGGCAAAGCAAGGTTTGGTATTTCAATAAAGCAAGACTTAGGGGTTCATGAGTAAAATGCATATGCTTTTGTGCAACTTTTTCAAGAAAATGTAATGGAAATAAACGTCTGCAGTGTGTTTTGGGTGCTGTAGTTAAACATTCCACGTGTATGTTTGACTGCAGTAGTTGTACTGTGTGCCTTCTACAGTTCTGTTATTTCTAAGTGAATCTCTGGTAAAACACCCTTATTCCAAGATTAAAATTGCAGAAACGTTATCAGGTGTGATCTTAACTATATATAACCTGGGTTAAATTTTATTTCCACTTGAACTGGTTGTCCTTATTTTTCACTCTTAATGTTTGTGGACTACTGCCTTTTCTAACAAAAAAAGCATTGGGGAGAAATCGTTAGCAAGCAGGTGCTTGTCTTTACGAGGCAGAAGTGTTTAAACAACATCGGGAACATTTCTGGGGCTATTAGGAACACCTCTTGGGTTTTTTGTTTGTTTACATTTGCTTGATATCTGAATGTTTGTAGCCAAAACCTCATTTTTTTTCCTCAGGGCATCAAGTTATCAGCAGATGTCAAACCATTTGTCCCCAGATTTGCCGGACTCAATGTGGCATGGTTAGAGTCCTCAGAAGCATGTGTCTTCCCTAGCTCTGCAGCCACATACTATCCGTTTGTTCAGGAACCACCAGTGACCGAGTATGTATCTTTCTAAATGTCTTGCCTGGGACTTGCTTTTTGGATTTAATGGTGATTAGACTTTCAAATACTCGGCAGTTACTGCACTCAAGTTCTGCAGATGGCAGAGAATGCTCTTCAGTCAAGAGGAGTCTGAGCCAGTAGCACAACTTAACTGTAAACTGTGCCAAAAAACAGAAGCTTTAATTCCCCTTTTTTTCCTTCATACTCATTGTTATTTTCGGCAAAGAAGTGATAGAGACTGCATTGCATTTGTTAGTAAGAAATGCAGTTTCAGGCCAGGCGCTGTGACTCACGCCTGTAATCCTAGCACTTTGGGAGGCCGAGGTGGGTGGATTGATCACCTGAGGTCAGGAGTTCAAGACCAGCCTGGCCAATATGGTGAACCCCTGTCTCCACAAAAATACAAAAATTAACCAGGTGTGGTGGCGGACACCTGTAATGCCAGCTGTGGTGGTGGACACCTGTAATGCCAGCTATTCGGGAGACTGGGGCAGGAGTATCCCTTGAACGCGGGAGGCGGAGATTGCAGTGGGCTGAGATTGCACCACTACACTCAAACCTTGTTGACAGAGCAAGGCTCTGTCTTTAAAAAAAAAAAAAAAAAAAAAAATCCCGTTTCAGGGTTCATTTGTTCATATGGTTTAAAATTATGTCATGTATCTAATGGGAGATGAAATGTGGAAGGAAGGGCAAAGGAAGGACCAGATAAACATACTCCTCATTTTTAAGGTTAACGTTTTAAAATCTTGTTCAGGGAAGGGGAGGGGACTAGCAACCATAGTTGCCTCTGTGTGGATAATTTTTTGGAAATTGTTGACTTTTGCTTTCCACCGTTTTACTTTATATCTGTTATATGGAGAGGAATTTTACACATTTCAGGTTTAAGTTCATCTAAATTTGAGTTGAAAGAAGGCTTATATTTTTCCTTACATTTTCTTTTTCATTCTCAAGATTCATTCTCTAGGTATTTACAAAATGGCTTCCTCTTGTAGCTGAATTTAGACAAAAAACATATTAATCTTTCACATAATTGTGTAGATTTATTTGTAGACCTATTTTTAAGATTTGCATCAGGTGTAGTTCTAATCTAAGAATCCTTGTGCTTTGTTCTTCTTTGGTATGATTCAAACTTGTTTCCTTTTATTTGTGCCTGCATGGTGTGATTGAAAATAGTTTGTACTGTATATAAATTCTAGAATTATATTTGCAAGAATGAGAATTATAATGAATAAGAAAATCATTGAGCTGTCTGGTGTATTTAGGAAATACTGAAAGTTGTGTTTTTTTGACAAAAGTTGAAACATTACCTTTATGTGCTGGAATTTGGTCTTTGGTAGGAATACCCTATTTTTCCACTGCATTTCATCCATTGGAAAGGGGAGTTTGGCGTGGGTCTCACCTGAGTTGTTCCCTACCTTGAGTGTCTCACATAACAAAATACAAAAATATATGTCAGTGATAAGAGCTCAAAGCCATCTGCTAGGTGGTATTCCAGTTACTCAAAATAGTTGTGGAAAATATTCACATGGCTGAAGCAACATTTTGGCAGTAACATGAGTGGAGACTAATCAGAGACTCAAGAATGGGCAGTGCTGAATTTAAAAATTAGTTTTCTTGGCCGGGTGTGGTGGCTCACGCCAGTAATCCCAGCGCTTTGGGAGGCTGAGGCGGGTGGATCGCGAGGTCAGGAGTTTAAGACCAGCCTGGCCAAGATGGTGAAACACCATCTCTACTACAAAAATACAAAAATTAGCCAGTTGTGGTGGTAGGCGCCTGTAATCCCAGTTACTCAGAAGGCTGAGGCAGAGAATTGCTTGAACCTGAGAGATGGAGGTTGCAGTGAGCTGAGACTACGCCACTGCACTCCAGCATGGGAAACAGAGCATGACTCTATCTCAAAAAAAAAAAAAAAAAGTTTTCTTAACTCTTTTTTTTTTTTTAAGCTTTGATTTATGACCAAGGAAAAGTATTCATGCCTGGCAAGAACACAAGGATAAGGAAGGCATTAAGTTGAAGAGAAAGAGTTAGAAAGGAAAAGAGCCTTTAAAGTGGGAATGAAATAATGAGACTTCACGTAGTTGAGAATTGGTTATCTGGGCAATTCTAATATAGATTAAAAATTGCATTGCTATAGTCAAGATTACATGTAAATGTAATCTTGCTGCTGTGACAAAAGGAATAGAAGTTTCTGAAACAACTATTTCCTTTTTTTTTTTTTTACTTATTCAACTACATAGCATCCTAAGTCATCTTTGTATGTCCCCTTCCCTCATCTTTCCTTAAAGAAAGTATAGTAACCTTTTCCAGAATCAGTTCTCCAGTACCTTTCATGGTGCACTCAAGGATGCTCATTTATTCGTTTGGAATTAATTATTGAAAGTCTTCCATAGTTTTGAAGTGATGGAGATGAAAATGAACATACCAGACTCTTCCATATTTATGTTATAGGACGAGACAAAGAAATTAGAAGTAGTCTGACAGATAACATTTGCCATGTTTGGAAAATACTGATTATTTGCTGATAATCAAATTTGCCTATGCAAACAAGTGTGTTCCAAGTAATGTCCGTTGTCATCGTATATCCTTTGTGACAAGTCCTGTGTAACCCATGTATGAGGATGTGTGCCTTTTGTTTGGGTATTATTGTATACTTTCACTTCTTTCATGGTTACCACAATCCATGAGGTGGCAGGCAGATGTAATGTTATTTTTGCACATGGGAAACTGAAGCTAGAAATGTTTGTTCATACTAATTCAAATAGGTGGCACCAGAACCAGAATTAACATGCTGTTCTCTAAAACTGCTACCGCTGTTGACAAGAGGTAGTTGAGCATTTTCACCATCTGTCAATATACTGTGAAAATTTTAGCACCAAATGATGTTTTTGAGTTAAAGCAGATCAGCTATGAGAAGAACTAGTGGTATACAACATCTGTGGGTGTTGTAAGCAGAAAGATAAGAGGTTCTGAGTCAGAATGTGTCTGATGGGTGACATAAGAAGGGTGCAGAGGAGACTGCACCAGGGAAAAAGACAGAGATAGAGCCTTGGAGGGCAGGTGAGAGCCAGGCAAGCAAAGTCCAGGCCAGGGAGCTTTTCAAGTCATGTGATGGTCAAGCCAGACCCAACGGGTGCCTGGAGGAAGAGGCAAGAAGGAGGTACTGGGAGACCTGGAAGCCATTGGTAGGAAAGGGGCAAAGGGAAGTGGAGCCAGAAGACCAGCAGGTATTGCACAGGTACTTAGACATTTTGATTTTAGTGCGGATGGGGCAGCGTAGGACAGTGAATGAGAAACAGGTGTGTTACTGTGGGTTTAGTGTCATCTGGACCACTCCTGGCATCTGGAATTTCCCAGATATGCCATTTGAAGCCACACCAGATGCTGTGAGTTACTGCTTTGATATTCTGTATTTTGTGTTGTTTTCTGCATGTAATTGTGTTTGCACTGGATGGAAATGGAAAATACCAACTTTCCAGAGGAGGAAGGACCGGTGAGGGGACAGAAACCCAGATGACTTATCCAGAATGGAAAACTGGATTGTGATTGAGCTAGGACCCCAACCAAGGTCTGCTGACTCCTAGCTGAAAATTTCCTGGATGGCAGCAGTCGTCAAAACCAATGGACCCTGTCCCTGCTTTCCTTTTTAGCTACATTTCATTTATCTGTTCATGTATCTATTTGTTGAACTTGGGAATAGTCTTTTTCACATTTCTTTTTTCTGTCAACCCATCTTCTTTTATGAAGAACAGATTATCCACCTTCCCTGACACTTGCACCCCACTAGCTTTTCTGAACTACAAACAAAATACAGCACAGAATTCACAGGAACATGTAGGCAGTGGGATGAGGCTTTGAGCCTCTTTTCTACAAAGAGCTAGTCCTCAGTGCTGTATGTTTGGAGCAGTGCTAGGCCAGTTGTTTTGTGGGACAAAGGTCAGTAAAAAGGGTTTTATTTGATTTTTAATTGGGAATATTTCATGTTAAAGTTACTTACCTGTAAGTAAAAGATCTTAGAAAATCTAAGTTAACATATCATGAAATAGTATACAGTGAGATGAGGTAATATATGATTAAGTTCTGGATAGAAGTGAAAGCAGTAAACATTATTACATTATAGGTAGAGCCTGTAGTCTTCCTTTCTTATTCAGTATAGTCTCTTATTTGCAGCGCATTAGAAATATGATTTCTAGTAAGCAATGCTTATGCTCATAGCTCCTGACCACGTAACAGTTTGAAAGTCTTACAGGGTGTGTCATGATTAGGTTTGGATTTTTCTGCCTTTCAGTGTACTGGTACATTTTGGAATAGCTCTGGAAATTAACAGAAACATTTGCTGGAATGAGGAGGTCACTATTTGTATTTTAAATCAGTTGCTTAGCATTTTGTCATTGTATCAGCTTTCATGGGGAAAAGGTTGAAACCTGTAGCCTTGTATCAAATTGGCTAAAAAAGAAAAATTAGTGTTAAATTATATTTTGGTTTAGTCTAGCAGCTTGGGATAAATTGAGGCAATAGCAGCTTTCAAAGCTGGCATCCATCTTGTTAGTAAAGTGTGTGGTTTCCATACACAGTGCCATGCAGTGTCTCCTTTGCACTCTGGCCCTGACAGTCAGCAAAGCGCAGGATGTCATGGTGGGTTTGGAGCAGGGAAGTGCTGGAGAAAACCATTTGCAGCAGGCCTGATGGAGATATTGCAGGCTATTGCGTCCTCCCTCAGTGAGAGAATGGTCTTTTGGGGCATTTTGGCCAGGGTTGCTGGAAGGGCTTTCCCAAATACTTGGTAGCAGCTGAGTGAAAAGCTGCTGGAGCATCTTCTGGCCCTGTTGATGTTTCTTATGGACTTCCAGCTCATTAGTGAAAAAAATAGAGTCAACATCTTTCTTTGTAGGAAAGAAACACTCAGAGATTTTATTTGGCTTTTAATTTTTTAATTAAGGATATTTCAACGCTAGAGTGAATGGTCTCAAAAATATTAAATGTTAAGTTTGAATTAGTTTATTACAGAAAAGCTTCTTGGTTTGCAGTATGAAATCTGCAACTAAAGTTTACACTTTTTACTTAGGCAGAAAATATATACTGAAGACATGGCCTTTGGAGCTTCAACTTTTCCACCTCAGTATTTATCTTCTGAGATAACTCTTCATCCATATGCCTATTCTCCTTATACCCTTGACTCCACACAGAATGTTTACTCAGTGCCTGGCTCCCAGTATCATTATAACCATCCCAGTTGTTACCGAAGTTTTCAAACAGTGAAGCATCGAAATGAGAACGTGTGCCCTCTCCCACAAGAAATGAAAGCTCTGTTTAAGGTGAGTAATGATGTCATTTTGTTGTGTCCTTTAGTTGGTTGCTTTAATGTTTAAAATGTAAAGAAATGGTAAATTTGTACATCATATTTAAGCACTGTGTATTTTTTTGTATTTAACCTTTTAAAAATTGTTGAATTATGAATACTTAAGATTTTGGTACTTTAAACTTTTTATAGTGGTGGTTTTATTTCATGTTGCTTTTTAATCTTTCCTGCAGAAAAAAACCTATGATGAGAAAAAAACGTATGATCAGCAAAAGTTTGACAGTGAAAGAACTGATGGAACTATGTCATCCGAGATAAAATCAGCTAGAGGTTCACATCATTTGTCCATTTATGCTGAGAATAGTTTGAAATCAGGTAAAAATAACCAACTAGGTAGTATAATGCCAGCCTACCGTATGTGCCCCAGAGACATTCCTGCTGTGTGTACAGCTGTTTCTGTGGGCTTGTTCATTATGACTACTCCGAGAAATGAGAACTGGGCCTGACACAGCCTAGGGCGTCCGACTTCCTAAGCAATTCTAGAGGTCTTTCTTCCCAGGGATGGGATGATTATTTGGTACCTGTTGCATTGTGGGATCTTAAGTGCCTATAATTTGTATTATTTGGTATATACATTTTTCTCTTTTCATTGACTTCACTCATAAACCATCTGGTACAAGGGATGTTTTAACTATTAACTGTAATAACTCTGGTCTTATAATTAAATGAGGGGCTTCGTGAAGCTGCAGCCTACCTTATCCATTGCATTTCAGGAGAAAGATGGGAAAGAGGTTATGCGTTTTATGCTACCTGCTTCCCTCTAGTTTATTCCAGCAAACTGAAAGATGGAAAGTTACTAGCACAGAAAATTCGTTAGAGTCCCTTTAAATTTGCAATACTCTAAAATGTATATTAAGAAAAATTAAAATGCCCAGCTGCACAGTCAGGTTAAGGTAACTATTTCATCAGCCTTAGCATTATAGTTATGCCTCACTTACTGATGGGGACACATTCTGAGAAGTGTGCCCTTAGGTGATTTCGTCATTGTGGGAGCATTTAGAATGTACTTACACAGACCTAGATGGTATAGCCGACTACCTAGCTAGGCTATATGATACAGCCTATTGTTCCTAGGTTATAAACCTTTATACCATATTACTGTACTGAATACTGTAGGCAACGGTAACATAGTGGTAAGTATTTGTGTATCAAAATATAGAAAAAGTACAGTAAAAATATAGTAAAAAGATACAAAATATTTTACCTGTATAGGGCACTTACTGTGAATGGAGCTGGCAGAACTGGAAGTTGCTCTGGGTGATTCAGTGAGTGAGTGGTGTGTGAATGTGAAGGCCTAGGGCATTACTGTACACTATTGTAGACTTTCTAAACATTGTACACTTAGGCTACATGAAATTTATGAAAGTATTTTTTTCAGTAATTAATCTTAGCTTATTGTAACTTTTTTACTTTATAAATTTTTAATTTTTTTAACTTTCTGACTCTTGTAATGATACTTACCTTTTGTAATAAAACACAAACATGCAGAAAAACCAAAAATATTTGGCTTGGACAAAAAATTCTTTCTTTACATCCTTATTCTATAATTTTCTATTGAATTTTTTTTTTTTTAACTTTCTACACTTTTTAATTAAAAACGAAGACATAACCACACACATTAGCCTAGGCCTGTACGGGGTCAGGATCATCTGTATCACCACTGTCTTCCACCTCCACATCTCGTCCCACTGGAAGGTCTTCAGGGACAGTAACATGCATGGAGCTGTCATCTCCTGTGATAACAATGCCTTTTTCTGGAATCCCTCCTGAGGCACCTGCTTGAAGCTGCTTTATACTTAACTTTTTCTTTTGTCATTTTGGTTTTTTTTTGAGACATAGTCTCACTGTGTTACACAGGCTGGAGTGCAGTGGCGCTATCTTGGCTCGCTCACTCCAACCTCTGCCTCCCAAGTTCAAGCAATTCTTGTGCCTCAGCCTCCCAAGTAGCTAGGGGGCATGTGCCCCCACACCCAGCTAATTTTTGTATTTTCTTTTATTTTCCTTTTTTTTTTTTTTTGAGACGGAGTCTCACTCTGTCGCCCAGGCTCGAGTGCAGTGGCGCGATCTCTGCAAGATCGGCTCACTGCAAGCTCCGCCTCCCGGGCTCACGCCATTCTCCTACCTCAGCCTCCGAAGTAGCTGGGACTACAGGCGCCCGCCATCTCGCCTGGCTAGTTTTTTTGTGTTTTTTTTTGGTAGAGACGGGGGTTTCACCGTGTTAGCCAGGATGGTCTCGATCTCCTGACCTCATGATCTGCCCGTCTCGGCCTCGCAAAGTGCTAGGATTACAGGCTTGAGCCACCGCGCCTGGCATGTATTTTCAATAGAGTTGGGGTTTTACCATGTTGGCCAGGCTGGTCTCGAGCTCGTGGCTGCAAGTGATCTGCCTGCCTCAGCCTCCTGAAGTGCTGGGATTAAGGCATGAGCCACCTTGCCCTGGCCAAATTTTTCTTTTGTAAGTAGAGGGAATATATACTCCAAAGATAAAAAGTATAATACATACATAAACAAGTGATATAGTTGTTTATTATCATTATCAAGTATTATGTACTATACATCATCCTACGTACTATACTTTTGTATGCCTGTTAGCTCAGTAGGTTTGTTTACACCAGCATCACCACAAACATGTGAGTAATGCATTGCACCATGACATTACCAGTAGGCAATAGGAATTTTTCAGCTTCATTACAATCTTGTGGGGCTGTTGTATACGTAATCCATTGTTGACCAGACCATCACTATGTGGCACGTGACTGTACATACTCCTAAAATGTGCAGTGCATTTTGGTTTTTCTGCACAATGGCCCAACCAGAGTGATTGATATTTATAACCTTTATACTTTTACAAAGAAAGGTGAACAACACTGGTAAGAATTACGGTGTTTTGACAACAACCTGTTGCATCGATAGCAATAGTCTTTCTACTCTGCAATTTTTGCTTGAGTACTGGTCATCAAACAGTAACTAAATTTTTATTCTTAATTTTGTAATTACAGATGGTTACCATAAGCGAACAGACAGGAAATCCAGAATCATTGCAAAAAATGTATCTACCTCCAAACCTGAGTTTGAATTTACCACACTGGACTTTCCTGAACTGCAAGGTGCAGAGAACAATATGTCAGAGATACAGAAGCAACCCAAGTGGGGACCTGTCCACTCTGCCTCTACTGACATTTCTCTTCTAAGAGAAGTAGTAAAACCAGCTGCAGTGTTATCAAAGGTGAGGTGAGGGTTTCTCTCTTACTTTTTCTTTTTCCTTGGTACACACTTTTTAAATTGTCTCACTTCAAACATTACACATTAAATCCTGCTGTGGGCTTTGATGTCCATGGAGCTGGGGAGGATGCATTGGGGGAGACCTTTCATTGTGCACTTAGATGACCTTTGTTAGAACAGTTTACAATGAGGCTGTAACATCTAGTGCAGCTATTGTTTTATTTTTGTTTGTTTGTTTGTTTGTCTGTTTTTTTGGAAACGGAGTCTCGCTCTGTCACCAGGCTGGAGTGCAGTGGCACGATCTCAGCTCACTGCAACCTCCACCTCCCGGGTTCAGGCAGTTCTCCTGCCTCAGCCTCTGGAGTAGCTGGGACTACAGGTGCACGCTTCAAGTGCACGCTGCCACGACCGGCTAATTTTTTTTTTGTATTTTAGTAGAGACGGGATTTCATCATGTTGCCCAGGCTGGTCTTGAACACCTGAGCTATGGCAGTCTGCCCGCCGTGGCCTCCCAAAGTGCTAGGATTACAGGCGTGAGCCACCATGCCCGGTTGCAGCTAGTGTTCTAAAAGAATCACCTAGTATAGCTTTTTTTTTTGCGGGGAGGGAGTCTCACTCTGTCGCCTAGGCTGGAGTGCAGTGGTGCGATCTTGGCTTCTTGGCTCACTACGATCCCCGCCTTCCAGGTTCAAGCAATTCTCCTGCCTCAGCCTCCTGAGTAGCTGGGACTACAGGTACATGCCACCACATCTGGCTAATTTTTTTGTATTTTTAGGAGGGATGGGGTTTCACCATATTGGTCAGGCTGGTCTCGAACTCCTAACCTCAGGTGATCCACCTGCCTCGGCCTCCCAAAGTGCAGGAATTACACGATTGAGCCACTATGCCCAACCTAGTATACTCCTTTTTATGTGGTAGCTGAAAGGTGTCGTAGTGCCTCTGAAGGAAAAGATTCTAGCAGAGTTTAGCTGCTTTGACAGCCCATTTTCAACACACTATTTCTAGCATTCTGGTAGTACTTTTTCCAATACAGAAAAAAAAGACTTTTTTAAAAATTGAAATACATTAAGTCCTCACATAATGTTGTCAATAGGTTCTTGGAAACTGCAACGTTAAATGAAAGGCCGTATAGTAGGTCCTCCAGTAACATTTTCTTCACTATCATTTTGATGGTGATGAAAAAAAGGAATTGGTTTTGTTTTATGTTGTTTTGTTTAAAGTCACAGTTTCCAAGAACCTGTCCATGGTGCTAAGTGAGGACTTAACTGTAGTAATATTTAAAACTGCGTAGTGTAACTTCTGAATTTTCCAGGCTTTTATCTACATCTTTGTCTTGTTAATGATGCAGCAAATTCAGGAAAACTTATTACAGCAGGTAATTCACTTTGTTAAACATTTGATCTCAAAGTTTTAGTCCACCAAGTTGAGGCATTTCTCTCAAATGGATTGATTTGAGACTTCCAGGAAGAAATGGTGTCTAGTTAGTAGTTCCTAAAATGGCTTCTGATGAATTTCCACTGAAGGAGCAGTGGAGTACATGCCAGTACCAAGGCAAGCAGAAAGAAGAAAGATAAAGAAAACAGGTCTCACCTGTTCACTTTACCTCTTGAGTTGAGAAAGGATTTGTTTCCTGCCCTTGGACTTCTGTTAGGTGCCTGGACACTAAGGCCTGAAGGCTCAGTGACAGTTGCTGGTAATGTGTAGAAGATACGCCATTGTGTAGCAGTTTGCATGCAGGACCCTCACACTGTTGAACCTCACACTGTTGTAGCATGGTGCTTTACTGTCAAAGAGCTGGGAGAAGTCAGGCCAACTGATGGCTATCTAAAAATCATAGTTCCATCTGACCTGCTCCACGGGCTCCAGGCTGGGTTTGTGCAGTGGCTGAATAGCCACAAGGCTCCTGGTCTTCATCACGTACAGCTCTCATGAGTACCCTACAGAAGTAGTCCAGGATGCTGTGTAAGCCTCAGGGTCAGCTCGTGGAGTGAGCAGGAGTATGACTGGTACTTTATATCAAGGCCACTTGTTACATGTGACTGTTAATGTATTTGAACATATGAAGTAAGATAGAAGATACACATACTGATTGCTCTATTAATAGTCACTTGCACTCTTGAATTACGTTTGGGCTTTTTAAAAATTTATTTTCCTTCTAAAAGAAACTTTTTCCTGATGATATTAGTAATGTCTGTAAATGACAAAAAATATATATATTTGTCTGAAATTGTACAACCAAAAGAAAAGCATGCTTGACACATAGTCTTTTAGAAATGGTCTATTGTGGGAATTTCCTTCACTGTATGATTATAAATATGTACAGTCTTACATTTGAATTTTTTAAAACTTTGTTGGTATTTTTTCCATGTCATTAAGTATTTTTTAAAAACAGCTGTTGCATTGGATCTCTCATACTGATTTGTATAATTTATTTACCATTCTTGAACAGGTAGGCTATTTCTAATTTTTTACTGACCTTGGTGAGCATAAAAGTTATGTTTACTAAAAGAACAGGCTGTGTTTTAATATTATTTTTTATTCCTGGACTCATGTTGTGAATTGGCAAATGGGTAAATTTGTGAAGCATATGAATTTTAAAAATTATTTTAAATCCATTATCTACTTAATGGATTCAACTTTGAATCTTTTAATTTACTTTTACCTCTGGTATTAGTCACTTGGAGGAGCCTTTTAATATACTCAATCCCCCCATACACATAGTGTCATTGTATATCTTATGTTTAATATGTGAGACAGCTTTCTGTCTTCATAAAACAGGGCATACATTGCAGGCTTACATTTGTTGTCAAAAAAACAGGGCATACATTGCAGGTTCACATTTGTTGTCATAAAACAGGGCATACATTGCAGGTTCACATTTGTTGTCATAAAACAGGGCATACATTGCAGGCTTACATTTGTTATCTTTGTAAACATTTTGATGGACTATTGGACTTCGGTGTGTGGGCCTCGTGAATGATGGCTTTTGCATTTACATGGGATCATTGCAGCTTTAAGAGTTGTGTGGTGCATCTGTGCCAACTTGGAAAGTTTGTCAGTGGTATGGTAAAGTTTTTTTAAAAGTTGCCACAACATTATGTGTGGTGTGATTCCATTATGGGAATTCATATAAAAATATGATACACAAATGTTTATATCATAGGCAAAGAAATAGAAGGATACTAATGAAGCTATAGATGTGGGTGGTGTTTTCCTCTAGGGAGTGAGATTTAGTTGAAGGAAGTAATTTAACTTTTCGCTTTGTGTACTTATATATTTGGAAATTTTAATTAGCATATATTTTGCAGATTTTAAGAATGGCAAGGGAAGCTATATTTTAAAATTAAATGATTACTTGGAATTTGAAATGGAAAGTAACTGCTTTGGCTTTTTTAAAAAAATAGATTTTATTTTTGAGAGCAGTTTTAGGTTCACAGCAAAGTTGAAAAGAAAGTACAGAGATTTCCCATATGCCCCTTGCCTGCACACACACACACAGACAGAGCTTCCTTCATTATCAACATCTTGTGCTAGAGTGATGCATTTGTTACAATTGGTGACCTGCATTGACATCATCATCACCCAAAGCCCATCGTTTGCATTAGGGTTCACAGTTGATGTTGTGTCTTCTAAGAGTTTGGGGAAATACATAATGATGTGTGTCTACCGTAGTAGTATGGTACAGAGTGGTTTCACTGCCCTAAAAGTCTTCTGTGCTCCACCTGTTTATCCTTCCCTCCCCTCAACCCTGCTAACTACTATCTTTTTATGGTCTCCACAGTTTTGTCTTTTCTAGAATGTCACATAGCTGGAATCATGTAGTATGTAGCCCTTTTAGATTGGCTTCTTTCGCTTAGAAATGTGCATTTAAGTTTCTTCCATGTTTTTTCATGGCTTTGAATAGTTCATTTCGTTTAGGGGTCCATAATAGTTCATCATCTGGATATACCACAGTTTACCCATTCACCTACTTAAGGACATCTTGGCTGCTTCCAAGTTGTGGCAGTTATGAGTAAAGCTGCTGTAAACATCCGTGTGCAGGTTTTTGTGTGGACATAAGTTTTCACCTCCTTTGGATAATTACCAAGGAGTGTAGTGGCTAGATGATATGGTAAGAGTATGGTTAGTTTTGTAAGAAATTGCTGAACTATTAAATATCTCCCAAAGTGACTGTATCATTTTTCATTCTTACCAGCAATGAATAAGAATTTCTGTTGTCAAAGTGTTCTGGATTTTGATATGTAGTGTTATCTCCTTGTTTTAATTTGCATTTCTCTGATGACATCTAATGTGTTTGCCTTTTAGGGTGAAATAGTGGTGAAAAATAATAACCCAAATGAATCTGTAACTGCTAATGCTGCTACCAATTCTCCTTCATGTACAAGAGGTAAAAGTGGCTACAAAAATACTAATTTTTTAAATGTCATATACTTTCTAAGTTCATTTTTAACTCTAGTGCAATTGAAATGGTTTTTGTTGTAAAACCTTAAGACAGCTAATGACTTGTGAGTAACCTAACATCAATGTTAGTTTAGAAAGTTAAAGTAAGTAAATGAGATCCCACATCCACACACAAGGAGTATAAAATAAGAGACAGGAATTCTAAATGAAGTATACATCCAATTCAGTGAGAAATTTTATGAACTCAGCAGTGACTACTTCCTTTAGTATTGCCTATTCTCAAAAGTTTTTGAGACCGTTAAAAATTGAGAACCCCAAAGAGCTGTTGTTTATTTGGGTGATACCTGTCAACATTTGCCCTATTCAAAGTTCAAACAAATTTGCTTAAAATAAACAATAAGCATATTGCATTTTAAGATAGCATATTTTTATGAAAACCATTTTTCAAAATTAAAAAGCTGTAGTGCAGAGAGCAGCCTTGCTTTCCACTTGTGCAGCTCTGCCATCTGGCTCTGTAGATTTGCCATGGCATTCACCTGCCTCACAGTCCTGCCTCATACAGCATTTGGAAGACTCCCAGGTGGTCTCATGAGAGAGGGAGAGTAAGGAAGGCAACTAACGCGTTTGTACTCCAGAAGAACGGTTTTGAATCCATAGACACCTGCAAGGGTCATGGGAGCCTCCTGTCACACTGTAAGGACTGCTCATCTGTCCTGTCCTGGCCAAGAAGTAATATACTCAGAGAGAGTTCCAAGTACCCTGCTTTGAAATTTTTACAGTAGCTTGTCCTAACAGACACTTTTACAAAATGATTGCAAATTTATTCATAGGGTGTTTTCTTCTGTGTTCTCATGTTTGGTATGTATGTGGTTGAGTGATGGTCTGTACTTCACAGGCTGCTCTGAGGATGTGTAGTTCTGTAGTGAGGAGAACAGTCTGTCTTACCCTTGGGGGTAGCCACAGGCTGCTGACAGGTGTTCACCTGCCTGTGTCCTGATAGATGTCTTTTTGTTTTGTCTGTATATAGAGTTTCATGGGCACCTAAAGGAGTAGTGTTGCTGTACTTATGCCTCTGTTCTAAAAGAAATAAATTACCAGTTATTGTGATAGCTGAAGTCTAGTGATCTTTGACTTCTGATGTTAAAGGTACACTTCAAGGTTAGTAGGGACAAAATTTGATCTTTAGTTCGTTAATTTTGTGTGCTTGCCACGTGGACATTTATTGTGGATTGTTGTTTTTTGACTAAAACTACTGTTTGTCTACCCATCTCCAACCCCCAGGTTAAAAAACCAGTTTCCAGGAAAATTAACCTTACAAGTTAAAAGGGAAAAAAATGCAGCATGCATGCCCCAAGAAGAAAAACAAGTTTAGTGACTACTATAGTTTCCAAGAGGATGTTTTCAATGATAGCCTACATTTAATGATGCTCTGAGCAGTTACCTCATGTAATGCATGTTTGAGTAACTAAGGAATTTCTATTTTACTGTTGAGATTGTTCAACAATTTTGGTTATCTTTGAGCAGAGTTATCTTGGACACCAATGGGTTATGTTGTTCGACAGACATTATCTACAGAACTGTCACCAGCCCCTAAAAATGTTACTTCTATGATAAACTTAAAGACCATTGCTTCATCAGCAGATCCTAAAAATGTTAGTATACCATCTTCTGAAGCTTTATCTTCGGATCGTTCCTACAACAAAGAAAAACACATTGTTCATCCTACCCAAAAGGTACGTGTCACTAGAGACAGAAAGTAGGATGGTGGTTGCCAGGGGCTCAGTAGAGTGGGGAATGAGAAATTATGTATTAATGGGTACAGAGTTTCAGTTTTGCAAGAGGAAATGAGTTTCTGAAGATGGATGGTGATAATGGTTGCACAAAGTGTGAGTGTACTTAATGCCATTAAAATGTTCACTTAAAAATAGTTAAGATGGGCCGTGTGCAGTGGTTCAGGCCTGTAATCCCAGCGTTTTGGGAGGCCAAGGCAGGCGGATCACGAGGTCAGGAGATTGAGACCATCCTGTTTAACACGGTGAAACCCCGTCTCTACTAAAAAATACAAAAAAATTAGCTGGGCATGGTGGCAAGTGCCTATAGTCCCAGCTACTTGGGAGGCTGAGGCAGGAGAATGGCATGAACCCGGGAGGCGGAGCTTGCAGTGAGCCGAGATCGTGCCACTGCACTGCGGCCTGGGCGACAGAGTGAGACTCTGTCTCAAAAAAAAAAAGTAAATAAAGTTAAGATGGTGTGTTTTATGTTATATATACATATGTATATATGGTACTATTTTAAAAAAAGATTAGGGAAAAGGAGATGTGCATCACATTTTGATTACTTTGATTTTCTGTGCTACTGCATAGTCTTTGTTTTTGAGATGGAGTCTCACTCTGTTGCCCAGGCTAGAGTGCAGTGGCATGATCTTGACTCACTGCAACCTCCGCCTCCCAGGCTCAAGCGATTCTCCTGCCTCTGCCTCCTGAATAGCTGAGATTACAGGTGCTTGCCACCATGCCTGGCTCATTTTTGTATTTTTCATAGAGATGGGGCTTCACCATGTTGGCCAGGCTAATCTCACTCCTGACCTCAGGTGATCCGTGAACCTCGACCTCCCAAAGTGCTGGGATTACAGGCATGAGCCACTGTACCTGGCCAGGATAGTCTTTTTTTTTTTTTTAATCCCTCCAAATCCTAACTGTAAGTGGGTTTCATTCTATACCGTAGTCACTAGTCTGAGTTTGTCGTACTTGCACGTTGAATAAAGAATAGGTTGTGAGTCAAGGAATACAAGTGATAGCTTTTCTTTATGAGTGAGAATGTACATTTTGGACATATCGACTTAAAATGTCTGTGAGCCATTTTGAATTCTTTAAAGAAGAAATGTTGGCATAAGTTTTTGCTCTGGTGTGTAAAGTTTCTGCTTCTTTTTCCCTCAGTCTTTGTTGAATTTAAATGACTTTTACCAGTATAAGAGTACTAGAAGCAAAATAATTGAATTCCACATTTTATGATCATGTGGTACATGTTACTGATTTTTGGTTAGTGGAATTTATTTACTTTTTATATGATAGCATTCAGGATAGATATTTTTTCCCCTTAAGTAATTTTAGTGTTTTTTTGTTTTGTTTTGGTTTTTTTCACTGCAGCTGTGACCTCCCTGGCTCAAGCAATCCTTCCACCTCAGCCTCTCTAACAACTAGGACTATAGGCATGCACCAACATGTCCAGCTAATATTTGTATTTTTTTATAGAGGCAGGGTTTTGCCATGTTTCCCAGGCTGGTCTTGAACTCCTGGGCTCAAGCAGTCCTGCCTCAGCCTCCTAAAGTGCTGAGATTACAGGCATGAGCCACCACACCCAACTTTAAGTTACATTTTTATTGTTTCCTAGAACTGTTTCTTCAAGAGCCTGTTTTTAATTGGTCTAGATACAGTTCTTCATTTTCATTGTGTATGGATACATTATTTTGGGTTGAAATGTGGTCTTGTTTAGCATAACGGTTTCCTTTCTTTTTGAGTATGGGGATACTTTTTGATTTCCAAAAATGTAATTAGCCCATTCCACATAAATGGTAGCTGTGTATTTACAGTGGTGACAATTAGAATGAAGGTAGATGTGTGCTTGTTCCTCGTTGCTCTGTGCATGTATTTGAGAGAAAGCAGTATATGTAAGGGAGAGACCCTTCCTTTTGTGTACACACTGAACTTGACTCTCAGTGAAGCCTCCCGCCTGTCTCCATGGCTCCTCTGGGTGGCCAGGCGCAAGCTGGACAGCAGCCCACTGTCTAATTTTTTTTTTTTTTTTTTTTGAGATGGAGTCTTGCTCTGTCACCCAGGCTGGAGTGCAATGGCATGATCTCGGCTCACTGCAGCCTCCGCCTCCCGGGTTCAAGGGATTCTCCTGTCTTAGCCTCCCAAGTAGCTGGGATTACAGGTGCCCGCCACCATGCCTGGCTAATTTTTGTATTGTTTTAGTAGAGACGGAGTTTCACCATGTTGGTCAGGCTGGCTCGAACTCCTGACCTCAGGTGATCCACCCACCTCAGCCTCCCAAAGTGCTGGCATTACAGGCGTGAGCCACCGCACGTGGCCCCCGACTGTCTAATTCTTTGTTGCAGCTGCCAAGTCACTCTCAGAGCCAGTTTTCCTAATATGCAGTTAGCATTCTAAGAGTTAACATTTTGTTTTATTTTCCCAAGATCTTTTTAAAAAATTTTCTTAATTATAGGTCTAAGAAAAGCTTATTTTAGAAAAATTCTAAAAGATAAGAAGAAAATCAGCATCTCCTGTTATCTTCTAACCCAAATAGCTTTGCATTTTACATAGCTGGAGTGATAGTGATCAAAATGGTTTTTTAAGAAACTTTCTGTATTGTGAAATTTTATTACAGAAATGATAAATGTAACACTTCAAGGATCTACTTACGGAAAAGGTCATCTCTCCCATACTTTTGATGCCTACCTTCAGAGAAACCTGCATTAGCAATCTGGCATATGTCCTGCCTCAGGCTCATGAAAATATGAACAAAGAGGGAGGAGTTTCTCTGTTTCGTTTTGTTTTGTTTTGTTTTTCTTAAAATGTGATCATTTTATACACATTACCCCTAAACCTGTCTTTTTCACTTAGAAAAATATCATGGACAGCTCCTGTGGGTCAGTAGATAAACATACTCTCTTTAATAGCTGCTGAGACTTTTACTTCTGAAGTGTAAATTCCCACTGGGTATAGCAGGGCCTAAAACAAAAAGTTCCCTGCCCTTTTAGAGCCTCCATTCTGATAGAGGGAGGCTGACAACATGCAGACAGATACAGGACACGTCAGAGAGTGATCAGTGCTCTGAAGAGAAAACCATGGAAATTCCCAGGGTAGAAAGCAACGGGTAGATAGAGATGAGGAGTGGCCCCAGCCTAGCCAAATTCTAGTGAAGGGGCTTCAGTGCAAAGGCCCTATGGCCAAAGCACATTTGACCTTGGATAAGGAGAGGCCCGGGGGGTTAGGGGCCTGTAGGAATGATGAGGTCACATTTAGCAGTCCTTGGATGGTCCCAGGTGTTTGTCTGATTTGAAGGTTCCATGGGTGATTCTGCTGTGCAGACAGGTGTGATGTGCAGATGACGAACCATTGGGCTGTGCTGATGGAAATGGCCTGCCTAGAATTACATGGAGAGCTTAGACTGGAATCAGGAAGGTCATGAACATCATGATCTCCTCAGGCTAAAAATTAGGTTCTGTCCAAATCCACCAGTTTTCAAAAGGAATTGGGCATTACAACTATTTGAACAAACTTTTTTTCCTTCAGAACTATTCTAGTGAATGCTGGCTTTTTAAAAAACAGGGATGAGGAACCTAACTCTGAATAAAATTGCCATGTGATTATAGGACTTGATATCTTAATTTTGCTGATACATAGTATTAAACATTCTATTGACTGCCCTAAAAACTGACGATTTTTGCTTTGATTTTTTTGTTCTAGTCTAAAGCATCACAAGGTAGCGACCTTGAACAAAATGAAGCCTCAAGAAAGAGTAAGAAAAAGAAAGAAAAATCTACATCAAAATATGAAGTCCTGAGAGTTCAAGAGCCTCCAAGGATTGAAGTACATTTATATTTATTACTCACATTGTGTGATATAATAAGTGGGTGTTTCTTAAGAGAAACTTGGGTTCATATTGGTTTCCTAAGTGAAAATCTCCAGGGCTTTTTAATGATCATTTTCTTAGTGCTAAAGAAAAGAGTAACCAGCCACTCTTCTCACCTCTTCATTTTGGCTTCCCAGTTTTCTCAGCAGCCACTCAGTGAACACCTGAATGAATGAATGGTCTGGAGACAAAACTACTTGTATCAGAGTTGAATAGTTTGTGTGCCATATTACTAATATTTCCCCTCAGTTATCTGCTTTACCTGTTTTTGTTTTTTTAGTTTTTTTTTTTTCTTGCTTTAGAATGCTGGCTTTTGCAGGGCCTCCTTTTCTATCCAAAAGTCTTATTATAAAGTGCTTCATTATAGAGAGAAATGTAGAATACTGTAGAACCATTGAGGGCCCAAGTCAGGAAGATTTCAGGAACTTCCAAAAGCATGCTTTAATTGTCTCATGATACTCCAAGTATTTCATAAGCTCTAAGGAGCCAGTCTGGGTTCTGACTTAATTTCTCATGTGCCTGGTTGTTTTATTTACATTACTGTACCAGACTCAGGTGGCCTGGCTGCTTGTGCAGGCCGAAGGCGCTCTCAGAGGTGCTGCCCGGGTGCCCAGCTTAGGGTCAAGCCCAGGGCATTCCCACAGACTTGGGGTGGGGGTTCCCAAGGCTCTTAGAACATCATTTAAGAATAGCTGGGTTACATGTTTGAAAACCTACCATGGCAGAGCATTATGGTTTAGGCAAGTGAATAATTTATATTTCTGCCCCATGTTTCCCATCTTTTTCCAAGGCACCTAAAATACTGACAAAATGACATAGGCATTTTTAAGTGATTAAAAAATTGTTTTTTAGCAGGCCTGTTGCCTTTGACTCCATTTATTAGCCTGGGTTCAGCAGAGATAACATGTAAATCTACTGAATCTAGATGGTTTCTCTAATGAAAATCCTTTGAAGAACAGGTAGTTGAATACTCTCATGCCAAGGTGGTCCAAGGTCAGTTCTGTAGACCCCTTGGTGTACCAAGATCATTGGTGGCACTCTCTTTGTTGGGTCTGGGGGTATTAGAACGGTGGCTTTTAAATTTGCTGTATGTTAAATAAAGCAGAAGCTCTTATGTGAGAGTTTTGCAGCTTTTCTTTTTTTTAATCACTTTTAAGAACTTTTGTGGGACCTTACTGAAGAATGAAAATATAAGCAAGGGAAAGGTTGTACTTGGTATGTTGCATTAACAAAGAGCTAAAGGGGTGTGTGGTTTACTTAGGATGCCGAGGAATTTCCCAACCTGGCAGTTGCATCTGAAAGAAGAGACAGAATAGAGACACCGAAATTTCAATCTAAACAGCAGCCACAGGTAATTTTTAGATTGAAACCACAGTTGCTTTAGGCTTAACTTTTCTGGCTCAACTAAGTGCTTGAGAAAAACTGCTTTCCAGACATCTCTGTATAGAGACAGGTGGTTTTGTTTTGATTCATTCCTTCATGAGAGAACTGCACCCAGCATGTTGAAATAGAATTGCTCCTAAATAACATTTTATTATTTTATAATGACTATTATTTTATAAGATTGTGATTTTATAATAAGATTATCAGTAACTGTAGTTGCTAGGTCAGAAAGGAGGGGGATCATACTGCCTTATGAAACTTTAAAGGGAAAAAGTTGATTTAGTTTATTGGGGAAACAGAAGAATGTTTTTGCAAGTCAGTAATGTGTGACAGAAGAAAAATAAGAGAGGCACCACAGTTTTTACTCTGTGCAGTCAAAACAAGCTAAAGTGGAGGTGATTCTCCTTCCATACTCCACCATCTATCCCACAGATTCATGAGGGAGCTTGTGAGTCATAATTTAGATGGGGAACTTGTGTACTTGTAGACATTTATTTGCTAGGATATTCATTGTCATTTTGCCTTTTAAAGGGAGACTATTGTTTTCGCATTCATGAAAAATAAAATTCTAAGCCTTTGTGTGAGTTAACTTTCTTTTTTTTTTGAGACGGAGTCTCGCTCTGTCGCCCAGGCTGGAGTACAGTGGCCGGATGTCAGCTCACTGCAAGCTCCGCCTCCCGGGTTTACGCCATTCTCCTGCCTCAGCCTCCCGAGTAGCTGGGACTACAGGCGCCCGCCAACTCACCCGGCTAGTTTTTTGTATTTTTTAGTAGAGACGGGGTTTCACCGTGTTAGCCAGCATGGTCTTGATCTCCTGACCTCGTGATCCACCCGTCTCAGCCTCCCAAAGTGCTAATTTGCTCATCTTCCTTCCATGCAGTAGGCCTCCTTGCCTGTCCTTTGTTGCACTTGGTACTTTCCCCTGATGGGAGCCCTCAGCCAGTAGGGTTTTTGGTGTCTGGGAAGAGAACACTTGGCAGGAGAGCAGAGCAGAGGCACTAAAGCAAATGGGACACCATGCCTTAGAACGTATCACTGGGCTTCCTTGTACAACTTTTTATATAGTCTCAAAACCCAAATCACAACAGTTTCAAAAATAACACTTGTTTTAAGCATATCAGACTTTGAGCCTGCATTTAATATTATTTGCTGAGTATGATTTGGGCTTATGTAGACTTTGTATCACTATAATTTCATGCCATTTTGTTGGTTTACAGAGGCATTTGGAGAGAGAATGGGCTAATGAGGCAATAGTACTAACCAAGTAGCCTCACACACAGACTTTGTAGCCAAAGACTTTATACAAGTGCTAGTGTCTTGTCTGTAGATGTGTATTGTTGACTACTCACAGTGGAGATATAGATACAGACAGTCGTGTAGGTAATTTAATATAAACCCAATGTTCTAAAAGAAGGAAGACATAAACAACCATGGTAATACTGGCAAATAATGTGGGATTGATTGTTTTTCCTTTCATTACTTGAATTTTTGAAAATTCTTGTTTATAGTCTCTATTTCATTTTATCTTTACATCAATTTTTTGTAAAATGAAAAGCACAGTTTGTATAGTTTTATAAATAAACTTACGAATTTTGAACTTTCAGGATAACTTTAGAAACAATGTAAAGAAGAGCCAGCTTCCAGTGCAGCTGGATTTGGGGGGCGTGCTGACAGCCCTGGAGAAGAAGCAGCACTCTCAGCATGCAAAGCAGTCCTCCAAACCAGTGGTAGTCTCAGGTAAGATAGTCTTTCCATCTCAGACAAGTGGTTGAGGTCTTTTTCAGCTAGATTATTGTGTTAACATTTTCTCTTGTTATCAGAAGTTATTTATAGATAAAACAGTGTGATGCTGGAATAAGCATAGATATGGAACTGTGGAATAGAATTAAAGAGTCCAGAAATAAATTCATGTATCTGTAACCAATTGATTTTTCATGAGTATGCCAACTCCATGGAAAGAACAAAGAACAGTGTCTTTAAAATGGTACTAGAACATCTGGATTTCCACATGCTGAAGAATAATCATGCCTCTTACCTTACACCGTAGATCCAAATGAACTCAGAATGGATCAGTGAGCTAAATATAAGAGCTAAAACTATAAAACTCTTAAAAGAAAACGGGTAAATGTTTATGACCTTTTATTAGACATTGGATTTTTAGATACGGCACCAAAAAGATGAGCCACAAAAGAAAAATAAACTTTGGACTTCATTAAAATTAAAAATTTTTGCATACCGAAGGACATTATCAAGAAAGTGAAAAGACAACTTACAGAATGGGAGAAAATATTTTCAGATCATATATCTGATAGGTGATTAATATTCAAGTATTTAGGAACTCCAGCTGTATAGCAAACAATCCAATTTAAAAATGGGCAAAGGAGTGAGCTGAGATCGCGCCACCACACTCCAGCCAGGGTGACAGAGCGAGACTCCGTCTCAAAAAAAACAACAGCAAAAAAAAAAAAAAAAAAAAAAAAAAACCGGGCAAAGAACTGGAAAAGGCATTTCTCCAAAAAAGGTACACAAGTGGTCAACAAGTGCATGAAAAGATCCTCAACATCATTAGTCATCAGGGAAATACATATTAATCAAAAGTACAGTGAAATACTACTTCCCACCTAGTGGGATGATTATAATCCAAAAACAGAAAATAGCAAGTGTCGGTGAAGATGTGGAAACATTGGAACCCCGTACACTGCCGGTGGGAATGTAAAATGGTGCAGCCACTGTGAAAGACAATCTGGTGGCTTCTTAAAATGCTCAATGCAGTTACTACATGACTCAGCGATTTCACTCCTCAGTATTTACCCAAAAGAAAATAGATTTAGACACTTTTACGCTGGGGTTTGTTATGGCATTATTCACAATAACCAAAAGGTAGAAACAGTGCAAATGTTCATTACCACATGACGGTGTAAACAAATGTGGTATACCTACGCAATGTAATATGCAACCTTAAAAAGAGAATGAATTCCTATACATGATACAACATGAATGAAACCTGAAAACATTATACCATATAAAATTAGCCAGACACAGAAACACAACTACTTTGTGATTCCACTTAAAAGAAATATGTGGAATAGGCAAATTCATAACAGCATAGATTAGAGGATACCTGGGGCTGAGGGGAAAAGGAATGGTGAGTTATTATTAACGGGGACAGAGTATTCATTGGAGCATGAAAAAGTCTTGAAAATGGATAATAGTGATGGTTGCACAACATTGTGAATCTAATTTATGCCACTGAATTGTGCACTTAAAAACAGTTAAAATGGTACATTTTATGTCATATATTACCACAATTAAAACATTTTTAAGTTATTAAAATAAGATGATTTTTAAAAATTGATCAGATTAAAAGATGAGCTTTCCACTTGATGTGATGACCTTGTATAGCTGAAACCTCCTTATCTGTAGAAGTGCCCTGAGTTCCTGAAGATCTTTACCATCTGGGGAAGGAAGCTGCATTCCATGGAAATGGTTTACTGCCTGTCCCATGGGCCACCACTGGGAACGGTGTCGAGTAGTGCTGATGGCTGCCTCTTTCCTCTGACCTCTTTCTCTTAAGAGCCAAGACAGTTAAAACGCACAATATGTCAAAAAGCAACTTGAAAATTTTCAACCATAGGCTTTTAGATACGTTTCTTCCTTTTGAAGTAGTTTATTATTTCAAAAAACACTCCTTTTTTTTAAATCTGTGGATCTTCCTTTTTTTAAAACTTTTATTTTAGGTTCAGGGGTACACATGCACATTTGTTATATAGGTAAACTTGTGTCATGGGGGTTTGTTGTACAGATTATTTTGTCACTCAGGTACTAAGCCTAGTAACCAATAGTTATTTCTTCTGATCTTTTCCCTCCTCCCACCCTCAAGTAAGCCACAGTGTCTGTTGTTCCCCCCGTGTGTCCATGTGTTCTCATTTAGCTCCCACTTGTAAGTGAGAACATGTGGTATTTGGTTTTCTGTTCCTGCATTGGTTTGCTAAGGATGATGGCCTCCAGTTCCATCCATGTTCCTACAAAGGATATGATCTCATTCTCTTTTATGACTGCGTAGTATTCCATGGTGTATATGTACGACATTTTCTTTATCCAGTCTACCGTTGCTGGGCATTTAGGTTGATTTCATGTCTCTGCTATTATGAATAGTATTGCAGTGAACATTCACATGCATGTGTCTTTATAGTAGAATGATTTATATTCCTTTGGGTATATACCCAGTAATGGGATTGCTGGGTCAAATGATATTTCTGTTTTTAGATCTGAGGAATCACCACACTGCTTTCCACAGCGGTTGAACTAATTTACACTCCCAGCAACAGTGTATAAGCGTTTCTTTTTCTCCGCAACCTTGCCAGCATGTTATAGCCATTCTGACTGATGTGAGATGGTATCTCATTGTGGTTTTGATTTGCATTTCTCTAATGATTCAGTGATGTTGAGCTTTTTCTCATATGCTTGTTGGCCACGTGTATGTCTCTTGAAAAGTGTCTGTTCATGTCCTTTGCCCACTTTTTAATGGGTTGTTTTTTTCTTGTAAATTTGTTTAAGTTCCTTATAGATGTTGGATATTAGACCTTTGTCAGATGGATAGATTGCAAAAATTTCTCCCATTCTGTAGGTTGTCTGTTCACTCTGATGATAGTTTGTTTTGCAATGCAGAAGCTCTTTAGTTTAATTAGATCCCTTTGGTCAACTTTTGCTTTAGTTGCAATTGCTTTTGATGTCTTTGTCATGAAATCTTTGCCAGTTCCTGTGTCCAGAATGGTATTGCCTGGGTTGTCTTTCAGTGTTTTTATAGTTCCGGCTTTTACATTTGAGTCTTAAATCCATCTTGAGTTGATTTTTGTATACAGTGTAAGAAAGGGATCCAGTTTCAATTTTCTGCATATGGCTAGCCAGTTATCCCAGCACCGTTTATTGAATAGGTAGTCCTTTCCCCATTGCTTGTTTTTGCCAACTTTGTCATTTGTTCCTCGCTTCCTCCTTTACTGCCTTTGGTGTTAAATGTTTTTAGAGTACACTTTTGATTTCTTTGTTGATCTTTTTTAACTTTAGTTTGAAAAACTACTTTCTTAGTGGTTGCTATAGGGATTACAATATACATGTTAGTTTATATACTGGAGAAACTTTACTCCAATATGTCTCCATTTTCTTCCTCCCGCTTTATGCTGTAGTCATATGGTACATCTAAATAGATTATAAACCAAACACTACAGTGTTGGAACTACTACTTTATACAGCCATATCTTTTAAAGAAGAGAAGGAATAAGGAAAAAAATGTGTATTTCCCAGTTTCATATTTATGATTTTAGGTGTTCTTTATTCCTCTGGATTCAGTTGCCGTCTTGTATCCCTTCTGGTAGTATTTCTTCTGGAGGACTTTTTTTAGTATTAGTGACACAAGCCATACTAGCAACAAATTCTCACGGTCTTTCTTTGTCTAGGAATGTCTTTATTTTGCATTCACTTTTTGGACGTTAGTTTTGCTGGATATAGAATTCTTGGTTGACCACCCCATAGCTCATCCCTATAGTGAGTCTTCCCCTGGACTCCATGTAAAGTCCCTGCCGGCCTGGCCATGTCTGTTGCTTGCCTATACAAAACGGCAGCCTCAGACTGGCCATGCTGCCTTGCCTTCCCCATTTGCTGAAATCACTAATTTAAATGATCACACTCTCAATTCAGCAAGCCCTTTATGGCACTGACAGGGAAGCCGCTGGTTTTCATAGCCTTGGCACCTGCTGAATGAGCCAAAGCAGAGCAGGGAGAGACTGGGAAATACCTCAGACAGGAATGTCCAGACTCATACTGTTCTCACCTGAAGGCTAATCATCTAAGGAGTAAGTACTCTTTGGTTTGTTGGAACCTTTTGGTCACTTTCCAGAGGACTGATATGATTGTGTTTGGCAGTTCTGTTGAACTTCGTGGTTGTTTTTGTGGGAGGGAATGGTTGATCTTCTTCTGTTGTAGGAAGGACCCTCCTCAGGCCTATTATCAGTGCTTTGTGAAGAATTGCCTGGCAGTGGGGTGCAGGAGGTGTGTGTAGAGCTAGAGAGCTTGTGGCAGGTTTTTCAGGAGCCCAAGTGAGATGCTGAACTTGGTGTCATTGGGGACTGGGTGAGTGAGCACCTTTGAGCCATACAGGGTTTTCCAAGAAGAGCTGAGAAAAAGAATTGAGCCAGTCACATAGTCACATGTATGTTTCAAACACCACGTGGAAACAAGGCTCCAAAGATGCAAGCAGCTGTGGTCACTAAGGCCAGAGCAGCCTGGGAGGCAGGTACAGTTGTCTTGGTTGACCTGTGCAGGTTACGTTCTGTGTTGCAGCAGTGAATCAGACAGGCGAGACTTACTGGGACTGCCTGATTGACGAGCACCAATTATTTTAAAAACGTGTTCCAAAATTAAAGGAGGGCAGGTAAAATACATTTGGAAAAATACTGATGATTGTTGAAGGTGGACATTGGGCACAGGGGTTTGTTTACCATTCTTTTTTCTTTGGTGTATGTTTGGAAATTTTCCAGATCAAAAAGTGAGGATAAAACTATATAGGAATTAACTGTTTACTTGAAATAATTATTGAGATGGGAAATAGAACAGAAAAGGAGAATAAAATTGAACTGTTCAGTAGTAATCACAATAATTTATTGACTATATAAAGGGATTACCAACTGCCCATGATGGGATTTCAGAAAACATGTCTGGAAAACTCAAGAGAATTAACTAGAAATATTACTAGAATCTTATAGTGGCCTTATAAGGTCGCTAGATACAAGATACACATACAGAAACCAATAGGGCCAGCTTCCACAAAGGCAGTGTCAACTAGAAAAGGTGGTGGAGAGGGACGTGTTCACAGTAGCAACAGTGAGTGCAGACCACCTAGAACTGTCCTGAGTCAAAAAATGAGATCCATGTAGTATGAGACTGTACTGAGAAATATGGGAGATCTGATTACATGGATAGGAAGGTAGGTGTTCCTAAATTACTTGATACTTTTTGGGAATCTCATCCAAAAGATACTAAATTTCATTTGGAATTACTGCCAATGAAAAGAATGTGTAAGAGATTGTTTGACGGCCGGGCGCGGTGGCTCAAGCCTGTAATCCCAGGACTTTGGGAGGCCGAGACGGGTGGATCATGAGGTCAGGAGATCGAGACCATCCTGGCTAACACGGTGAAACCCCGTCTCTACTAAAAAATACAAAAAAAACTAGCCGGGTGAGGTGGCAGGCGCCTGTAGTCCCAGCTACTCGGGAGGCTGAGGCAGGAGAATGGCGTGGACCCGGGAGGTGGAGCTTGCAGTGAGCTGAGATCCGGCCACTGCATTCCAGCCTGGGAGACAGAGCGAGACTCCGTCTCAAAAAAAAAAAAAAAAAAAAAAGATTGTTTGACAAAGAAGGGTTGTGAGGACAGGCTGGGGGTGACTTGGCAAGCTCTGTCAGATACCCTGAGGCAGCTTCTGGGCGAGCTGTGGTCCAAGAGCTGGGTGGAGCGTCTGGGAGGTGACCTTGAGGCCTTTGTTCCACTGTGTTTCAGTTGGAGCAGTGCCAGTCCTTTCCAAAGAATGTACATCAGGGGAGAGAGGCCGCCGCGTGAGTCAAATGAAGACCCCACACAATCCCTTGGACTCCAGCGCCCCGCTGATGAAGAAAGGGAAGCAGAGGGAAATCCCCAAGGCCAAGAAGCCAACCTCACTGAAGAAGGTGTGTGGGGTGTTTCAGCCAAAGCGAGGCGCTAAAAAACTTAGGTTCACATTTCCATAGTTATTCTCCCAGCTCTTAGATGTTTAGATTTTACGACTTACATTATTTGAATATGTTGTAGTAAAACATGTTAATGATACTTTTAACAAATGATCCCTCAGCCTCCCAGCCTGACACGTGAGGGACATGTGATGTGGGAAATGATTTAGCTACCTGAAAAGAAAGGAACATCTTTTATTTTTTTAACTTTACAGTGGATGGATAGAAAACCAGAAATGGGAGGAGTTGCATTTTTCTTCTTCTTATGATTCCCTTTCATCCTACCCTAGCTGATCTGTCTGATGTTCAGAGTCAGTAAATAATGCACACTTCCTTGCAGACCTTCCAGGAGGACAGTCACAGGCTCCTCCGGTTAATTCCTTTTTTTTTTTTTTTTTTTTTTTTTTTTTTTTGAGATGGA